>NW_010314919.1:0-11347 GCF_000700745.2 Antrostomus carolinensis | reverse complement strand
TGCATAGCACTGTGGTGAGACCTCATATTGTCTTATCCAGGATCCAGTTCAAGTGTTCTGAGACTTTCACTTCCTCCTCAAGCAGATGCCAAAGCACAATACATAGCTTAGTCTTCCACTGACTTTATTACAAAAGCATTTCAGGTTACTGCTCAAGTTCAGTACTAAGATAAACTTGATGGTATGTCAAGACAGCTGATAATGGGAAGAGTTCTTGGCTGCCTACCCTGGCTAACTGCATCCAGCTCCTGGCCTTCAGCTCAAGTGATACAGAGTTACATCAGCAATTGCTGGGGTCTCTAGACTAAGGTGGGCACGTACACACATACACTCACCTCACTGAGGTGAGGCAGGTTTTGTAGCTTTGTAGCCTTGTAATACAATGCAGCAGTGCCATTGCTACTGACACGTTGCAGGTTTTGCATGGAGTTTGCAAGGTCCCAGGACTGAAGCTTGTCAGGCTTGCTTTGCTGGAAATGTTCTTGGCCTGACTGGAGTTTTGTTTTTACTTTACTTATCTGTAACAACAATTTTCTAATGACCATGTGGCTATATCTTTTTTTTTTTTTTTTTTTTCCCCAGTTTTGCTTATTATTGTATGGTACAGGCATAGTTTCAGTATCAGTAACAGTAACAAATAGTTGTTCTTTGCAAAGCAAGATAACTTTAACATAGCAATGTAATGTAGAGGCCGGGTATGTTAGCAGAGGCCTTCAGAAGGGAGTACACAGGATGCACTGTGGAGGCGTATGGGCATGGAATGATTAAGAGCTGGGGCATGGGCTGGTTCTGAAGGTGCCAGCTCACCAGTGACCAATTAAGGACATGCAGACCTGGAGCTGGGCAAACCATTTTGTAGGAGAAGCAAAGTGAAAAAAGTGCAAGTGTTCCACATGTATAAAACAAGTAATTATAGTAAACTCAGATGAAACATGGAGTTGCAGACCAGTGAAAAAAGAGCAAGGTGTGAAAGCATAGAAAACTTATATGAATAAAAAAAGGAAGGAGAGTAGGAAGGAGAAATCAACATTGTATGCTTCCTGGCAAAGGAATTTGAATGCTGATGATTTACTCTACCCTTTCCCCTCCAGCTAAGTGGAAACCATCAACATTAGGACCCAGAGGAGCAGCAGAGTGAGTGTGGCATCAGAAAAAAGGATAGAAACTGAAAACTGTGTGTTTTAAACATTTTAAACTATATTATTATAGATACTTTGCTCTTTATAGAAACATTCTTCTTTTTTTTTTTTTAAATTAGATCTGGACTGATAATAATTCTCAGATTAGACTATTAAGATTTAATTTATACTATTCATAAATCCTTATCTTTACACAGAAGGTGTATTTACTTTTTTCACAAAAGATTTTGAGCATAGCATGGCTTAAGCACGGCTGCTTAACACAGAACTTAACACATCCTGCCTGGAGTTACCTGTCGGTGACCTCAACTACGTGGCAAGGAAAAGAGAGTCTCCATGAGAGTCTCCCTGCTCACAGTACTCCAAAATAATCTTCTTAGGTACAGGAAGAAGATATTTAGTCTGTTGATGGCTGACAAATGCAACTTCGAATTGCTTGGTGTGACAACAGAGGAGGTATTTTTACATTGTTCCAAAATTATAACAACATACCCCTTCATATGACTCTACCTGATTTCCACTATAGATTTCTCCTATGAAGCATTATGTAGGAGGACTTTCTGCGACACATAAGGTACAAATCAGAGTGTAAATACAGATCTGTACGCTTCTCTTTGGCACCAGCTCTACCTACCTGAGTTTTGACAGTACTCCAATTAGATGCCAGTAAATTCTGAATTCTGTTTTCCAGATACTACATGTCTGTGCATGAGTTTTTGAAGCATCACACAGGGACTTAGTGCTTTGATTTCCATTAAGGTTAATGGTTGTTGTGTAACTAAAACAATGCCTGAAAAATAATTTTTAAAAAGTGTCTCTCATCCTAAACATTCCATTTATTGTTTTTCATAAAATATATTTATACACAGTTAGAAAGAGACTGAATATCACTGCTTCTTTTATGAGTCAGTAGTCATATAGAGAGGCTTTTCATTCTTGTGGTCTACTTAATGACATCTGTTTCTGTGGAACATCTGAAAAAAGATGGTCTTTATGCTACTTGCATTCTGGTGCTGATCAAAAACAATAATAAAACCATTTCTACAAATCTGTCTGTACAATTATCTATATTCCTGTAGGACCTAAAGACCCATTAAATCAAGCCCTCACAGTCCTAGCTGCTGTACAGAATAGTAAGATAGCCCTAGTCCTGCTAAGAGGGGATGAGTTGGATAGCAAAGATATGTGTGAGAAAAGATAAGGCACTGAAGTGATATCCACAGAGTGCTGAGGTTCTCAAAACACACAGTTCTGTGCTCTATCTTAGAGAGGCCCCTGTTCCTAAACCTTTTATCCTGAAAACCAGAGCTGAATGATAGACGTGGCAGAGGAGAACTCCAGGAATGTATCTTCAAAGTCTAAGGAAAACTCATTTTCAATACATTCACAGCTTTTTTTTCATCACTTCCCAGAAGTGTTCTCATAGTTGGATTTTCATAGCGTCAGTACTTGCAGAATCTATGATTCACTTATTTCCCACAATGGAAAATTAAAAGCTTGATCATGCAAGTAGTCCAGACTGTTCTCATAGAATATTAGTGGGCCTGCTTACTCTGACAGACATGGGCTCTATATGTGTGCATAATCTGGACTCTCTTCTAACACCATAAACACAAATCTGTACTAGCCAAAATCATGTTTTGGACGCAGATACATGATCTGAAACACATGTTCTTGTTGCTTGGTTACATAAGTTCCCCAACAGAGAATAAAACATCTGACTCCAGTGAACATGAAAATATAAATTATTTGTCAAATTAATCCTTGGCATTCATGCCACCTGTACCCCAAGTATTCAGGAGACTGTGAATAAAATCTTGAAATATGAAAATTACTTCTGAGGGTTAATGCCAGAAAATGTGCAGAAGCTCAGTTCATGAGCCTATTACTTGTGCAGAAGCAACACTGATGATAGACTAAAAAATGTATCATGAGTTGTTCTCTAGTGCTCCCACTGGTTGATACCAGGAACTGTGACTTAGGGGAAATACGTTTATAACTGGAAGAGGGAGAATGACTGAAACTTAGATGAAGTGGAGAGCAAAATGTGAAAGATGATAATAAAATCTCCTGAAAAGCCTAAGGTGTTACTTTGCCTTGGAAATAAAAGCTTCTTAGATTATACCAATGAGAGGTAAGATTCAAACGTATTGAAGCTGAACCTGTTCTAAAACTAAACTTGACCATATCCACACATCTCCTTAATATATGATTAATGAGTCATGATAGACATGTATCAGGTCAGTGATGCTGACACTGGCAGATTGAGGTTTTTTTAGCAGAAGTCCTTGAATATTGGTTTGCTTGTAGTAAGTGCTGCAGAAAGGATTACATTTAGCTAAGTGCAACTGGTCATGAAGAGTGAAAGGAATTTGCTTTAGGGGACTGACTCATTTATTCAGAAGGAAATGATCATAATCTATTTTTTTATTTAGTATCCATACACATTCCAAGACTTACCCACGTGTAGGTCAAACCTATTTATGAGCTGGAGACTTGTGAAATAAGCCAAGCACACGATGGAGCAGAAGAGAAGAAAAACACAAATGCATGGGAACGTTTGGCTCACAGGATCTCTGGTGTTTACGGTTAAGTGGTTCTTTTTCTACCCACCTTGCTATGCAGCCAGAGGCCCTAGCTCTGTTTTAGCATGCTTCTGTGCTGGTACCTGTGAAGGATTATGTTGGAGAAAATAAGGTAATGGTGCGTGCAGGTAATCCCAGAATGCATATATGTGAAATAGAAAAGTATTAAGCAGCTGCAGCAAGGACCAAATCTTCCCCATTATATTTTCTAACAGTTTTTAAAATTTGTTTGGAATAAAAAAAGACTAATTACTCACCTCATCATCAGGGCAGCACACAAGGTGTTTGCACCATTCTCCCTGTTATAGCCTCATGATTCTCCACCTCTGATTCAATTGCTCATTTCATTTTAAAACCAGCAGCAATGGGCAGATGTATCAATGCAACTACAGTAAAAAGCCAAAGGGCACAGGGGAGTCCTTCTTAGCCATGTTGCAACAACATGCCATCACTACACACCCTTCGTTTAAGTGCAAAGCTTTATGACTCTTAACGTTCTGCCATTCAGCAGCTTTGTGAAGGCACTGGGGGAAGCACTCCGCTGTTTGGACAACTGGGCATTGTCTTTGCAGCAAAGAAGTTTGATGGCACCATTCAAAGCAAGAAAGTTTAGAACCCTGAAGGAGAGTGGCTGAGGTGAAGGCAAGGATATAGGTCAAGTGACTGTGGGATGCCGCATACAAGTCTAGCAAGTATAACCAGTCTCATCCTCTTCTGGAGACAGTGTGCCTTGGCTGTTGGGATTCAACTTCTCTTTCCACTGACAGTTCAGAGTCTTTGAAACAAAGTTTAGCCTCAACCTCAAAATATTTAAGAGATTATGCCTGTGACTGTGTCAGTCCTGAACTTCTTTGAGAAAAATAGCTTCTAGTTGCTAAAGGAGTATGAGGCAGCTGGCTGCAGGCCACCCTGAGAGGTGCCCTCACTCGTTGGAATCATGCTGCCCAGCAAAGCCACTGGGCTTCCTCCAAACAGTTCTCTCCACAAATCCTGTTTAGATTCTAAAAGGCTGGCCTTCTGGTTTGTTTGGAAAATCAAACAGTAAGAAAAAACTGTAGAGGAAACAGCTGTTATCTTGATTTGGTAGGTCTCTGACTGCAACAGGGTTGCTATTAGAAAATGTCATCAGTAAAGTCAGGGCTAAGATCTTGCATCAGGAGAGATCAGGCGAGTAGATTTAAAAGCCCCTCTATTTCCACGCTGCCTGGTGTGTTGCGACTGCAAAGGAGGCACTTCAAAAGCCCTGGACTACTGTTTAGTAGTTTTGGATTTCATTGTAGAGAAGAGCCTTTAAGATTCTGGGAGCCTCTAGAGACAGATGAAAACCTGTGAGTGGTTGTGCCAGTAAAGTCCAGTTGGTTCACCCACTGCAAAACTCCTTGAATGGTCCCACCACAATTTGCTGAAAGCACTCTCAAGATGGGTCACAAGATGATCCTGATAATACACTAGGGAGAACAACAGGAACACACTATCCAGAGTATTTCCATACCCAGACTGGAGAACCACACGTGCCTCTGGGCGAAAGCGCAGAGTTTTTAGGAGACTGAAGAGGCTGATAAGCTCTTAGTGAGATTTTCCATAACACTACAATAGCCTTTAAAAGTCAGCCCTTCCATCCCTGGAAAATTCCTTATATTTGCACCTAACAACTATGTCCTAGTTCTAAAATTATGCCAGCATGTTTCAGAACCCAGCTGTCCCTTGCCCCCTCTAGCATCTATTACCTTGCCAACCAGATGCCTTTTTTGGTTGTCTAATGCTGAAAACAGAATTTTGCATTTCCCTATTTCTGTGACTCAAGGCAGGAAGATCTGGTTCTGCTGTGTGGCTTCTTCCAGCACTTGTAATAATGAAAGAGTTCTCCATTGGGGTTACTTCAGTTCAGAATCATTACCCAAGTACGCTGCTTTATCGCTCAGAGAAATGCAGCCACTTCTAGGTTGAAATGGAGGAAGTGTTTTAACAGCAGAGCACAGAGGATACCTGAGAACAGAAGATACCTGAGTTAAAAAAGATAAATAGCCTGAGTGTGTGAGGGCAGTGCGTGCCTTGCTGGCAACAATCTGCCAGCAGTGGCTACAGCCAGAACCAATAGTAGCTCAACGGCAATTTATTTAAAAGCAGTTAGCACCTGGGGGTTTTGCTAAGGAAGGATCAGACGTGCGTGCCTTGCTGGCAACAATCTGCCAGCACTGGCTACAGCCAGAACCAATAGTAGCTCAACAGCAATTTATTTAAAAGCAGTTAGCACTTGGGGGTTTTGCTAAGGAAGGATCAGAAAAGGCTAAGCCAGTTCAATAAGAACCAGCACTCTCGGTGCAAGTGAGAGCTCCCAGTCTTCTGGGAAAAACTTGGAAATATCAGAGATGTAAAACACGGGGAGCAGTTCCAGTGGAGCAAGTAGCTGCACATTAGATCCATGAGGAGAAGCATGAAGTGCAGCTGCTCCTAACGCAGCAGGCATGTGAAGGGCAGGGAGCTGGTGAATTCTCAGTGTTCAGCGATGCTTAGTACAACACATTCTGTGACTGTCTGACAGGACCATCTGGTAAGATGCTGAAGATAATCTAACAGAGCAGCTGTAATTATGGTACAAATACTTCAGGGAAAAGGTAGAGATTTCCTTCCTTTTCTTGTTTTCTGGGTAATGCTAAAGTGAGCAGGCATCTGGGAGAAGTGATAGCAGGGCAACAAAGACATTTTTCTTACTATTTCCACTGCCATCCACTTTACTTTGGTCGCTAGCATTCCAGTCTCCACCCTATCAGGTACCATGGTAGGTACCCAGATATACATTCCACCTATTTGTATCAGTCAGACTCCATCTATTTGTAACAACACAACAAGACAGGGGTTTTGCAGCTCTCCAGAATGGAACCGTCTATCTTTCTTCTTTTGTCAGCGGTTCACTAGGGCTGTGTGTTAAATCTGAAAACTAATGATGATGAGTCCACTCTGCTGAGCTGACTGGGGTGTGGTTTTCGAATCTGGTTTACATTTTTTTAAACCATAACAGACAAGTAATCCATGTAAGTTTTGGGATATGACAGATGACTATTAAAGGAAAATGTTGGGCCTGCTGAGCCACTGTAAACTTGTCACGACTTTGGAGATATAGCTTCCTAAATAAAAGGGGGATTGAGTGAGAAAGCAGCAGTAGAGGGGAGGAGTATAGCTTCCCTAAGGTAAGAGTGATGCTCAATTACATCTAGTGGGTTAAGGGGAAAAAATATTTGAAGGTGAATGCTACTATAGAAGTACTGTTATATACAAGCACGGTGTGAGATTATAGCCCCTTGCTTATGTTTGCTATATGTACAAGAGATACTGATCTGCAAGAACTTAACCGAAGCACATGTGGCAGATGCATGACTCACCCCGTTTTTGCTACAGAATTAGTTCTGTGCCTGTCTTGTGTCAGCCTGTTCTGTGAAACCACTTCCTTAATTTACTTTGTCTAGATGTCATGGCTTAATCACTTGGTGTTGAAACCAATCTGGGGTTACAATAAGTCATTCACCCTACATTTGAAAGCAGGCTGTGTGCACAGAGTAAATTAGAGGCAAATTTTCAGCCTAGCATCCATATGACTTCATCAAAAATAATGTGCTGAATACATTTACATTATGTAGGACAGATTTGTTTAACAGCTCAGCACTAAAAAGCTCCAGAGAAATTAAACTGCCAGATTTCCCATGCAGCTCAGTCCCCACTGAGCAGTAGGCAGCTGCACAGTTGAGGGTGTATCAAAAGAGCAGCACCCTCTCTCCTCATGATGCAGTGAGGAGAGCTCAACAGGGGATGAGGATCTAGACCTTAAGTCTAGCACTTTTAAGCTGACAGCTAAGAACTGAGACCTGAATTTCACTTACATTAGGTATTCTCTTGCACACTTACTTTCTTTTCTGACGCTTTTTCAAGTATTCTCCTGTGACTGCCTAGTTCAGTTGTCAAGGTAAAGGACAGGCATGTGGGTGTAGGTCATTCTTATATATTCCAGGGGCGGTCCAAGTGTCAAAACTTGGAAAGAGGCCTTTGTGCATATAAAATCCTGTGGTATGACAGATTTGCAAGCACCATGAAAAAGCAGGTTGGGGGAGGAAGAAAAGTTCTTGGGGGTACTCAGGCAGTCTGTGACCTGCTGTACTTGTGAGGACTAATTAACTGGATGCTATAAAAGGCTGGTTGAAGCAGGCAGAAAGAGTTGACTGTTGGGAGGAAAGAGGCAAGAAGGGATGTTACCTGAGCAGTGGGAGAGCAGTGGAAGATTTCTTGGATTCTGAAGCTCAGATGCACAACTTTGTAATTATGGTACTGGGAGCCTGTGAAGAAGCATGAGGAAAGATTAGGACCTGCTGAAGGCAACTGAACAACAGGACTGATGTGTAAAATGGAGCAGATGATCTTTGCCTATGTGGCTAGAAAGCAGGAGGAACTAGTGGCCTCTGAGACACACAGTCTTGCACCAACTGTGGGCAACCCACAACAGGCCTAGAAAAAGCACATAAAATAATGCTCAGTGAATCCAGTGTTTTTTCAAGAGTTTACCCTCAGATACCAAAGTGAGCAAGCTTCAAGTCTAACTTACAGATCAAGACTCCTCTCCTGAAGGAGGGAGCTACTGAAGCTCAAAACCACTGCAAATTATCCTGTGGCTCTGTCAACTTTGGTCCTATTTGAAAAGGCCCAAAATTAGATGATCTGTCTGAAAACACTGGCCTTTAGGTTCTTTAAGGTGGATTTGAGACTGCACGGGCTAGCAAAGGGTGTGTGCAGAACACTGGACACAGACATACCAGCTTCTGTACCTAGGCAGCACCATTCTGTTCTCTGAGCCTGTAGGGTTTCTCCAGCCTGACACAGGGACTACCCAGCATGGACTGTTTTTCTCCGTTTTCCCAGAAATGTGCTAAGGAAGGGGGAGTTCAGGATAAGAATGAACGTGGAGAGCAACAAAACAAATACCCATTCTCCACTTTCTGCCTCAGCTTTTGGCCCACATGAAACAAAGCCAAACATATTTTGACCACTTAATGCTCACCAATGTTTTCTCACCAGAAGAGCACTGAGTAGGTCTGGCCTCTGCCACTACAAAGAACACTTGAAAGCGCAGCTAGTTTTTAAAGGATTCAGGTGTCTGAGTGCAGACAATTGCCTTGTTGTCCTGTTTCAGGCACAAAGAGCCAGCAGAAAGAAGAACAATATGGAACCCTTGAAAGAGAGGTTATTTCTCCAAGTATATTGCTTGCATCAGCCCCTCATGGCAATGAGGAAGATGTGGGCCAACTCCCTTTTGTCCTTGTCTGAATACTTGTGGAAAGTCTCTAACAGTGACAGAAGTCACAGGAAGAAATTTGTCAGAAGGTAAAACCAGCAGCATGACACTTGAGTAGCTGCAGTGAGGCATGATAGAAGCAAAGCTCTGCTTAAGCTAAACTTACTTAATGGAGGGTCTGATTTTAATGGGAGAGGTCAGGTCAGGCTTTTGCTGTGTAATGGGTAACAGGTCCTACACAGTAAAGTTGGGGTGCTAATTTACTGGTATCCAACTAGTACACTTCAATTCCTAATATCTGAGATTTGCAGCAGTAACTTGGGTCAGATCAACTCCTCCCTTACTAACTTCCTAACTTTGCTGAAAATTTAACCATGGATTCTGGGAGCAAAGCAAGGTGAAAATTTGGAGAAGTGGATGCCCAACTTCTGTGCAAATGCCAACACCAAATCGGTGCCCTGAAACAAAATGCTAAAATGTCTGCCATTTACCACTTTGGACTGAATTTAACATCAGCTGCTCCAGTGTTAGGAAGATGGATTGTAATAAACACTTTAAGCCAGAACTTATTTTCAAATTGTACTGTGAGGTATCCAGCATTTCTGAGGGTGCTGTAAAATGGCATGCTTCTAAGAATGCTATTGTCCAACCGCCTGGACAAACATTAAGGGTTTTGAAAAAAATTCATTCTTCCCTGCACACTTTGAAGGTTCATACCAAACTTATCTTCTCTATTGAAACGTACTTGCAGCTCCTCTGTGCTCTCCTTCATGACAGTTGTGTTCTGTTTCAGCACATTCAGTTTGTGGGAGAGCACTGTGTTCTGTGAGGTTAAATGCATTTGTCTTCCTTACGATGGGTATACAGTTGACTTATAGCTAGAACAATTGTTTCTGGGGCAAGGCATCTGCAGAGAAGACTAGTAGATCTAAGAAAAAGAAAAGTCAAGTGTACAGTGAGTTTTCATTACAGAAGAAACAAGGTAGAAATGTGGACAGTCTCTCTGCACTTGAAACAGAAAATGGAAGGACTTCACATCGATGTAATTGAAACATAGATTTAGAAATCTACTGTGTTGAACAATGGCATCATGTTTTCTCCATGTTGTTACTGTCATCACACCTACTACAGTGTAAGAAACATAGTTAAATCAAGTGATGTCCTCAGATTCAGTCAAATGTATGTTTTGAGACAAAATCTGCCCCACAATCTCTTATACCTTATGTTTACAAAAGGCAGAAGTGGTGATATAGGATAAACCCACCAAGGTTTTCACTCATGTAGCTTTATGTACAGCTGTAAAGCACCTGAAAAGTTCCTGGCACTTCAGTTTTGTTTGGTTATAATAATCACTATCCCCTATCTCTGGCTATACTCAAAGCTCAAAAAATAGTAAACGCCAGTGCTCTTTGTGCTCAGTGAACTGTAGTACAATTTGAAGCTTGCAAGAGCAACAATAAATTATTCACAGATTATAGGGATTACATTCCAGAGAAGGAGAGATGAACACAGATTGCGAGATGCTGCAAGCCTCCCTCTGTTAAAGCATCTGTGCCATGCCATTCTTGCCATTAACCACCCTCCTCCTGTTCACAAAACAAGGCTCCCTGCAAGGCTGCGTCAGGGGAAAAAGCCAAGAAGCTGGAGATCTCTTGGCTTCCCCGTGGGACTCCAGGACGCTGGTCCGGTCCATCGCCGCTCTGCAGGCTGGCCCTGCCGTGGGACACCATCTGGCCCCGGAACCGTCCTCAGTCCTTGGACAAACTGCCTGGGAGGATGAACTCAAGCACCTAATATGGTGATTATACACGTATATAATCATATACATATATATGAGAGTTGATGACTTTTTCACATGCTGCAAACAGTAATATGAAAGTCAGAACCTGTCTGGGTTAGTACAGCATGAATTACCCTTAATTGAATCTCCCTAAGTGAGATCATAAACAAGATAAATAGCAGGGCTAACGTGAAGCTATTTGTCCTCTTGCCTCTGTCACCGTAGAGATTAAAACTCTGTTAAAATACCAGTACGTTTGTTAAAGTGCCTAAATGCAGCCTCACTGGCCGTAACAAAGGCCTATAAAAATCCAGCCGTAACTGCAGGGAAGGCGCAGTTTGTGTCCATCTGGAAGGCTGGGCTCTGCTTTTGTTTCCAGGGGGAGCACCGCATGCCATGGACGCCTGATTTATGTGTTGGGAGCCGTGTGGCAGCGCCTCACTCATCTGTAGCGCGTAGCGGCTGCGGGGCTCCGCGGCGGGGCTTTCCCGGCAGATCCCCTGCGGGGGGGACGGCAGATGCGCCCGGGGAGAGGGTCTGGGACATCGCAGCGGCTCCGCACCCG
>NW_010314918.1:19933-22016 GCF_000700745.2 Antrostomus carolinensis | reverse complement strand
GGCCCGTCGGGGCACAGGCTGGGCCCGGTGCCGCTCTGCGGGTGCGGGTCTGGTTGTGAAGAGCTGCGGGGCCGTGTTTCTGCTCCGTGCTTGCCAAAAGCTTGAGAAAACAGTGGGGCTTTAAAAAAATTCCAGCTTTTACAAGGCTAAATTAGGACTTATCTCGAGTGTTTGGCTTTTAATGGGAGTCGGTTGACTGTCGCTGGAAACAGGAGAGGTAGGTGAGTTGCTTGGAGGACCGCCTTAAAAAACAGAGAACTTAAGGAAATGCAAAGAAAACACCTTGGCAAAGTTCGAGACTTAAAATACATACACAGGAATTTCATGTTTATTTGTTAAAAAGCGTTGAGATGTTTGCCAGATTATATGGACTGTCAAATGGTTTGTATTGTACTTAATATTTTAGACAACTCTTAAAAAATATAATCCTACATGTGCCCAGGGAATTTTACATACTCATTTCTGCAGGCCTCTCTGAAGTCTGCAAATCTTGCACTATACTATTTGAGTGAAGCCAGGGCTGTATTTCAGAAGTTTTCAAAGCTTAAGTGGGTTGAATGCTGACTTTAAAAAGTGACCAAAACAGAAAACAGGACTTTTGGAAGTTGATCTAATGTTAAATTTGCTCAATCCAGACTTTTTGTTTGCCATGGGAATTTCTAATGACTGATAATCTTTTCATTTCCTACAATAGATGCAGAGCAGCTTTTTCTTGAGCTTTATCTGCAAACTTGTATTTTGGCCTGCACATCTTCCAAGATTACATGAAGTAACTGTCAGGTGGACAATGAAAGTTTTGTGTTGACTTTTTAGTTCATATCCTTGTCGACTTCATAGGACAGAGTTCCTGCTTATTTGGCACAGACTTGAAACAAAAAATGTTCTAATAGCCTGTGTATCCTGTTTGTTGTTTTTCTTAGTGTTACTCCTTTGTTGCTTCTTATAAATGCTGTTTGAAAATACTGAGCTTAATCCATTTTCCTTTCCAGGCTTGTTCCTGAAAGGATGGTCCCTTTCAGTTTCCCCCTGTCCAAGTACGCACTTTGGGACCCAGTCCCTATAGGTGATGTCATTGCCTCGCATATCGCCTATTACAGGTACGAGTAACCCGTTTTAAGTGGCTAAAGGTTAAAGTAAATTAAGATTTATATGATTCAAAGCCTCATCTTTTGAGTCTCTTGTATGATAAGGCATAAAGGAAAAAGAAACAAAGGTGTGTTCATTATAAGTATATAGGGTTTTTCATTTGAAAGGTTTGAGAGTTTCCCTTTCTGTGGTGTATCACAGTCAAGTGGGTTGGACGTGCCTCAGTCTAACCTACAATTTCTTTCACTTTCCTTCCCATATGGAAAGGTGTAAAAGTAACTGCATATTTGTAGTTTTCCTTAGCATGTTTTTCCTTGTCTCTAAATATTTACAGAGAAAAAAATACTCTATACAAACTGAGTGCAGATAGCATGCTTCAAGTAAAACCTGGAACTAAGCATTTGCTTAGTTATAATAATCAGCTTGCTTCAGGAATCTGGATTAAAATACAAAAAGTTCTGATTTTTTTTGTTTAGAATGAGTCAAGGCAAATTTGAATTACTTGTGATTTTCTGGAGCAGGATATTCCAACCCTGACTTGTAAAACAAATGGAGAGTAAAAAATTTTCCTTATTACCTAACTGTGTAATTTTAATATAGATTTCATAAGAATCTTATTGTACTTATTAAAGCAAGTATATGCATAAATGTGCATATAAGGGTGGACAGCCCTTACATACAGGTCAGAAGAGCCTCCACTTATCCTAGCAACGTAATGCTCTTTGAGTTAAAATTAAAACCTCCAAGTCTTAACAAAGTCTGAAATAAATTACTTTTATTTTTATGTAAGGATTTCACTTACTTAATCTTGTGCAGGTGGGATATGAGCCATCATCACAGTATTCGCATAAACCAGTAGCTTCACTTAAAACTCTGACTTCTTTCCGAGTCAAACTCGGATTACCCATCCCAAGCTAAAATAATATTGATGTATTTACTGCCCTAGATTCCAAACTTACTACCTTTTATTTTTTTTACTAAATAATAATTTTACGAT
>NW_010314918.1:0-19909 GCF_000700745.2 Antrostomus carolinensis | reverse complement strand
TCCTGCGTCATGGAGCCCAGTCTGCTGCTGCTTTAAGCATCTACACTAATTATTGTGCTAAAATGAGAGAACACCACATCAAAATTAGTTAAGTTTTTTGGCCTGTTCTGCTCTTTAAACTTAGAAGACTTTTCAGAGGTTCTGTGTTTTGGTTTTAGTGTTTCTAATTTTTTCCACCTTCTATTAAAATAATTCACTTTTGTTTATCCCTAGATCTTGTGACAATGTTGCCCTTCAGATGAAAAAGCTTTTCTCTCTCCTTATTACTTATTCTCCATAGAAAAAAAGCTCTTTTCTGTCCTTGCTATTTATTCTCTATAGGAAAAATGGATAAAACCAGTCTTCTGATGTTGGTTTGCACCACTAGTCAAGCAAGAATATTCTGGTTGAGATGATCATACAGAACATTCTGTGGAGCTGCTCCACTCAAAATACGGCTTTCTTGAACGTGTGTAGTTGTGGTGATGGACAGAACATGAGCTAAAATTCCATTGACATTTTATACAATGTCGTTAATTCTTACCTTTTTGTTATTTAGGGCTTTGGGCTGTTTCTGGATATTTTCTTTTTAAAGGACAAAAAAAAAATGTGGAAGCTATTGAAGTATAATAAATAAATTTTTAAAAGCATTAAAAATAATTTGGGTCTTAAATGTGCTTATTGTCTCTTTTCAGAAACCCGAAGTTAATTATGATGGAGAAAACCTTACGACTTGCCTATCGCCACGCTAAGCAGAATGAAAAGAAATTGTTTTCCTGTTTTTTGCTTGGGACTCTTGCAGTGGATGAAGGTAACTTTAAACATCAGGTAGACAGACAATATTGCTTGGTTCAGAAAGCCATTATCAAGGAGCCTGAGTTGTTGTTCTTGGACTCTAACTTTATTTATTTATTTTAAAGGTGGGGAAGGCATAACGCTAACAATAGACCGCTTTGATCCCGGTCGAGAAGTTGCTGGTGGATCAGGCAAAATGCCAACTGCATCTCTTCCTGGAGACTTTTTGATTCCATGTACAGTTAATGCCTGGGGATCTTCTTCAGACAATATCATAGTGCACAGTGCTGAAGATATCAGCTTGGCTTTCAAGGTAGGCAGCCCTTGGCAACTGTTGGGTCTGTTAAACAATAACTGTTTTCTAGGGAGGACGTTGGACTGTGCACAGGGCTTGATTTCCAACTACCATCAATTTCAAACACAGCAAAGTAATGGCTGAAGCATTTAGTTGGTTGTGTGAAATGAGCTGCTCAAGTGTCATTGTAAAGTGTATCAGAAACTATTAAAGTCAGTTAGACTTCAGAAGTGCTTAAGGATCATGGAGTCTTTAATCTTGGACTAAAATCTTGCTGTCTGACCAAAGTTTTTCAGCTGGTCTGACCACCAAAACCAGCAAGACAACAGTGATTGCAGCAAACTTACTTAAACAAGGAAAAAATGCTTATTCTTTCAAATCTGTAATGAATAAGTTGCAGTATTTACACAATTGTTGATAAAAAGTATTGCTAGGCAAGTGACTTGCAAGAAAGCATGTAAATTCTATGTAGGTTAGTAGTTACTGCTGAAATGCGTGCCTCTCACTTCTCTAATCTGCTCTAGATGTATAATGAATAAATACCCCTTCCATTCCTGTGTTTACCTATAGCTGTTGTGTGTATTTTATAAGACAAATAATGCTTACTTTGCATCCAAACTGTCTCATGATGATACACCCGCGTGTTAAAATACAAATGTATTGAATGCAAGTAAGAAAACTGACAGGTCACCTTGAGCCTTCTAGTTGCCTGTTATTTTATTCATTTTTATACAATTTAAGTAACCACAGGTTTTTAAATGTATCATAAAGCAATGCTAAGATATGCACAGCTTAATTTCAAGTGTATTTTACGTTATTCCTTATATTCAGTATAGCCATGAGCTTTGGAGGTCTGGGTTAATGGCTTTTTATACAGTGCCTACTGCAATAGTAGCTACAATGAATTATTTGAGTTCCTATTGTAATACAGCTTGAATCAGGGCAGTAATATGAAGACAATTGTCTGTATTTTAACTTTTTTCTCTTTTCCCTACTTCTAGGGTCTGCAGTACAGTCTGTGCAGTAAAGAATCACTGGATCTTTCTAAACTGCTCACTGTTAGAGCTCACATTGTTTTCACAGAAAACATGGATAATCTACATTTTAATTTTCACTGGGCTTCTATTACTGCGGCAAATATCTTGGAATACACCCCGGTGAAATCTGTCCCAATTATTCCCACAGCCCTAGCAAGAAATTTGAACAGTCCTATGAATATTGCACAAGTTCAAGGAACTTACAAATGTGGGTAAGTAAAGGATGATGCTAAAGCTGTCAAAGTTGTCTGGCAGTTTGTTGCATTTCCTAAAGTAGGTAAGTTGGTGAGATCACAAGCAGTGCTTTGCTTTTTAGTAAAATAACTGGCATAAAAATAAGATAAATTTTTAGACTTGGAAAAAATGAGAACATTATAAAAAAAAAAAAAAAAAAAAACAGGAAATGGAGTGGGACAAAAATCTTGACTGGTTCAGTAGAAGCTCTTCTTGCTTTTGACTTCAGCAGAAGGATCTTCCTACAGTATGGGTGCTTGCCCTAGAGTGAGAATCAGATTAATATGAACCAAAGCTTTTTCTGTTAATCATGCTTATAAAATGGTATTGGGAAATCATCATTCTGACTGATAGCTAGTTTAGTAGGATGAACTAAGGGTAGATCAGAGAAATAATTTGAAGCAACAGAATGTAATTTTATTTGGACCTTGTGAATGCCTCCCTGAAAACTGCTCTTCACATTTAACATGACTTGCAATTCTGGATTTGTTATGACTACCATAATATTAAGCAAATATGGTCCTTGATAATTCTTTGATACACAGGGAATGGATGAAAAGCTGTAAGTATAGAGAAAGAATGATTTTGATTTTTTTTTCCCAACTTTTTTCTTACAATATTTTCTAAACTTGTATTTGTCTCTTCACAATTTTTCTGAAAGACTGACTTCCAAAATACTAAAAAAACCCCAACTTCTGCTTTGTTTCAGCTACCTTACTATGGACCAGACACGAAAATTGCTTTTGCTCCTCGAATCTGATCCCAAGGCTTATGCTCTGCCGTTAGTTGGAGTGTAAGTGCTTGGCTCTGTTTGTACAGATTAATACACATATTGATTTGAGATGTATTTGAGGAACTGCATAGTGGAAACTTGGTAATGGAACTGTCTCTAATTGGATATTTGTTTTTACTTCTAGTTGGCTGAGTGGAGTTACTCATATCTGTAGCCCTCAAGTCTGGGCCTGTTGCTTGCGATATTTATTCAGTTCTTCAATTCAAGAAAGGCAAGTCACTTTTATCTGTAAAATATAGAAGCTGATGGCTGTCTAAAACTGTATTCCACAGAAATACATGGCAGCATGGGCTTTGCTCAAATATATTTGAGGGAATTCTGTGATTTATAGGTTACATAGGCAGTAAGGCTGTTTTAATTGTGCTTTCTGGTTTGACTTCTGCCTCAAAGTTATGACTTAAGCATTAAAAAGCTGGGCTGATATCTCAAAGACAGAAGAGGGTATTAACGCATTAATATTGTTAAGGTCATTGTATTTTAGTTTAAATAAGAACCAGCAAGCAGGAAACAGTAATTTAAACAGTGGTGAGGTATTGGTTTTGAACTTTTCTTATGGGTGTTTTCTTTGACATAGGCTTTCTCCTTGGTTGTATCTGACCAGCATATTGAAGCATAATGATTTGCAGCTAATATTGTCTGGTTATGACGTCCTGCTAAATATTCTGGGTTTATAGATTTTGCCTACTGATTTTTTTTTTTCATTGTGATGATAGTAGATGATAATTCCTCATTCTCTACATCTTTTCATTTGTAACATTTGCCATGTTCTATTTATATGGAAGCTGGAAGGGAGTTCAGGTGTTTGTAGTTTAACACTGCTCTTCAGGTAAATGAAAATTTAAAATATGTTGTATGCATAATAATTTCTTCTGCTCCACCAAACTTGCCTGTAAGTTATGAAGTAAAACCACATTTGGTGGACAGATGTTTCTGTAATTATAAAATAGACTTTTTTTACCCTTAACAATTAAATATGCCCAAATACAGATAAGAGCCCAATTAGATTATTAGACAGGCAAGTTACATACTTGACTCTCATTAATTTTCACTGATTCCATCTTGGAAGTGGATTAGGTAGATTTGATGAACCATGTAAACAGAATTAACCTCTGCAGACAAACCACTTAATCTGTGCATCGTACATTTTTAACTCTTTAAGTTATAAGTATAATTTTAAAGTTATGTGTGAACAAGCATCTTGTTCCTACTGCTTTCTCTATCCCATATATTACTCAAAAAAAACTGCAAACCACCCACACTCCCCCACCCCCCCAAAAAAAAAAAAAAAACCAACCAGGCATATTACAGGTGCTATAAAAATAAAAATTGTTCTGAAAGTAGTACCACCTTGTCCTGTAACTGCACGTTATTTTCATTATCCTTGATCTTTTGTGTTAAATGTTGACTATTGTTACTAACTGTTCTCAACCTGTGGAAAAAACTTGAATATAATTTTTCTTAAAAAAAAAAAAATATGCTTGCTTGAGAGCATTCTTGGAATGTTTATGGATAACTGAAACACTAAGTGTCTTTCTAATGCATCTGCAATCGAATTATCAAAAAAAACACAATATCATTTTTACAGATGTTTTCTAAGTCTTCCAGGAATTCATCTGAAATACTGAATGTTCCTAAAGATTTGAACTAGAAAGTAGATTATTCCCATTTCTCTATTTTGCTTTGATTCTTGCATGTGTCATCAGTCCTAAGTCCATCTGCTCAGCACTGCTCAAAAGGCAGTGGTTTGCCATTTTGCTAAACTCTGTGATAGTCTGTTCAGTATATTGAGAAATTAAGGGCATTCTTCCTGTTTCCTAAGTTTTCTAAATTGTGGGTTTTTTTCTATTTTAGGGTTTTTTCAGAATCTGGGAGTTTTCTTATTGTGCTTTATTCATTGACACACAAGGAACCAGAGTTTTATGAGTGCATTCCGTGCAGTGGACAGACTGAGCTAGGGTTTCAGATCTTAACTTGCAATGAAACAGTCCACCTCTTCAAAGTAAGTGGCTTGGTTTCCTACTGCATCATAGTACTTTAAAATTTGACTTTTAGTGTAAGTACTTAAAGGAGGAGTCACTATAGTGCGACCCAAATGGAACTGTGGTGTTTGAAAATGATGCAGCTCTATAAAGCTACCTTTTTACAACAATTACTGTAAATTCAGAGTTTGTCTCTCAAACTGAGAGATGACCTCAAAAGTCAGCAACTACTCGCTGTTCTAATTAGCATTAAGAATCTGTCTTTTAAAATGTAGTGTGCTGTGTTGGACTTGGTTAGTGCTCCTTCTTGCTAGTGGCCTTTTGGCTTTATGAGCAGAGATTCTGACTTCCTGCAGCATTTGTTCATCTGGTATGCTCTGTGCATGCTGGACTCATCTAACAAATGCTGTGGGTGATGCACATTGGTGCTTTCTGGAGAGCAAAGCTTGTGCTTTGCTTGGAGTTGAATGCAAAAGGGAATTCAGTGGTTACTAATCTGCAGAGCTCTTGCTATGCTACAGTAACAAAGCAGGAACAATTTTATCTTTGTGCAAAGTGACTCTTTGAAAGAATTTGATGATACAGTGTCTGGAAGATAACTAATAAGGTTTGAGGAAATTCTAGGAAATCTTGGTTCCTTATGTGTTTTCCTAGGCTTATGTAGAACCTGAAGTTGAATTGTTAATCTGTTCAGTTCATGCTCCTGTGCTCTGGTAGGGATGCAGCTAGTGTAATATGTGTCCTGGGCTGTTCTCTTTCCAATTAAGTTTCCCTGTTTGGAGCTGCCTTCCACCTTCAGCCTAGGTACAGCTTAGCTTTCTAAAGATGACAAGGCTTTTAGTAACAGAGACTCACTTCTGTTGGCTCCAGGACTTGCCCAGCTGTGGTGTGTGGAACAGCAGGAACAGTTGCTGTTTCCTATAGTGGTGAAGGCTCATGGAAGAATATCTAAGCAGTTGCAGCAAGGAAGCATCTGCTCATGGCTATAATTAGGCCAACTACTTTAGAGCAGCAGGGGGAACAGTGTTAAACAGGAAGGGAAGTTGCCTGCCTCCTTGTAGTGGTGAAAGAATTGAGAACTGAAAGTAGAGGACAAGCAGTAAATAATCAGATATAAGCTTCCTTAAAGCTATTTATTTGGGAGTAGAACCTCAGTGATTAAAAGTTGAAAGTTTCACGCTTCACAAATATAGAAAACTTCATTCCAGAATGTTGAACCTTCAGACAAGAGCCCTTTCCAGTTTGAGTTGAGTGCAGAAAACCAAAATGCAGAAACTGAGTTCTTCAGCCGAGTTTGCAAGAAACTTCCTATCAGAAGGTAAATCTTTCAGATGTCATTTATATGCAAAAATTAAATATTTGTTGGATGAAGTTTTTTGACCTCTGCTGTGCCAGGTGTCAGTTTAGCTGTGCATACAACGATCTTCTCACATTAAAATCTGTGTATGTGCTTTTGTTTATTCCTAGAGTTCATATTCTTCAAGTAAGATGGTCAAGCTGACCGTATTCCAAGAGTGACTACTCCTAGTTCTACTCTTGATGCTGGTGGCTGTAATTTATACAGTGGATGTTTCTAAAAAGGCTTTCTTACTGATGGAGTTTAGTTCACTGTGTTAAGTTTTCTTTGAGATCTGTCCTTTGAAGCAAATCTCTAATTGAAATCTACTTAAGATAGTAAAAATTCCTTTTTCCTTCCAACTTCTCAGAGCTGCAAAACCTGCATAGGTTGAAACTTAGGGATTTTTAAGAAACTGATTTATCTGTCAAATTTTTATCTATGACTAGAAAATGACGTTTATTTTGCTTTAAACAATGATTCAGTCTTTCCTGTAGTACTCCTATCTTTCTGATATAAATGAGTGCTTTGCTGTTACAATGTCACTTAAAAGATATGTATGTCTGAGGGTGTGGGGAGGGAGGGTTGGTATCTTTTTGCCTAAAAGCAGTATTTGTATTTTCAGTGTTTGATCTTAAGCTGTTTGCTCTGTGAACTCCCTGGCTAACCAAGGAGGAGACATATAGCAGCTGCTTCTTGGAAAAAAATGATGCTGATAGTGCACTGTAGATGGCACAGTGAAAAACATGAAGATTCATGTTACTGCTGCCAAATCTGACAAGCAAACATTTTTAGTTTGATTTATGTTGGTTTTAGTTCTCCCCAAGGCTGTTCACCCAGCAGGTTGTCTGCAAGTGATCATGACTCTGGTGTAGAAGATGAGGATTTATCCCCCAGACCAATTCCAAGTCCTCACCCAGTGAGTCAGCAGGTAACTAAGTAAATAATTGTTCTAGGAATTTCAGATGTGACACTCGGAGCAGCAAACCTCATTGTAAGGGGCCTGGAGAGTATAAAGCTTCTGCCTCAAAGTGCTAGCAGGGGAAAACAGAATTGAAGAAATGGACCAAGAGTCCAGACTCCTGCTCTAGTTAACCTGCCCTTTTTCCAGGATTATAGACACTTTAATTCTTGTACCTGCTAGGGTTTGGGAACAGAGACATTAAGTCCTACTTTAGGAATCTTGCTACCATTAAAGGGAAGAGCTGTAGTGTCTGGAGCAAAAACAGTCAGCAAACTCTCTTATTTATTTCTCTGTAAATGAATTAAAGATCCGCTAGTCTGTCCTTTTTTACTGAAGTGTATACAAATAGAACAAAATAGCAGCCCTCACACAGCACAGGCCTAGAAGGGTGTGACAGTTGTGGATTATAAAATCTGTTCCGTTGTGCCTGGGTCTAAGAATAGTAAAAGGGAACACGTAGTTCACTTCTTGAAGGGGAAGGGTCCATACTCTGAAATGCGCTTCAAGATAACATGGAACATTCAATTGGTAGATGGGGCTGTTATGCCATGTGAAAGCAATTTTGTTTTTCTAAGAATGATCCTAGAGATCTTGCTACTTTTTCTGTATCTGTATTCTCCAATCTTTAGAAAATATTAAATGCGTGGTTGATTTGGAGCTGGTAATGGTCATGTATTGATTTTAAATTAAAATATTTGTTTGAAATTCTGCATGTGAAGAGCTGAAAGACAGTATTTTAATTTTTTTTTTTTTTAAAGCTTGCTTCTGTAATTGTCCCTTCAGGTTACCAGGATCTTTCCTTCAGTTCCTGAACTGTCACTTGTTTTGGATGGGAGTTTCATAGAATCAGGACAATCATCTCAGCCTATGGGGCCTTCAAATGCTAAAAGTCTACCCTCAGGACTACATCAACCTATTAAAAAGAAATGGTGCCTGGGATCTACATGTTATTCCACCCAGCCTTCTGAAGACAAGCAGAACTTTTCTGCTAATATTGGAGATCCCTCTCTGGGGCAATTAACAAACCATTTAAACCAGAAAATTCCTACTGCAAAGCCTTCTAGAGGAAAGCAAGCTCTACAACAGCAACAGTTGCCCTGTAAAAAAGCTTGCACTCAATCAAGAAAAAGTTCTGGATCTTCTTCTTCTTCAACCCCTTGTAGTGGGCCTTCCCCAGATACATCTGTGCACCACCCCAGGAAGCCATCAGAAAGACCTGTATTAAATCCTGATGGAGTCTCACAGCAGGGAGAGCCTCCGATTAGAAAAGCATCAATATCCAGTTCCAAGCAGCTTCCTGCTGTTACACAGCCAGTCCTCTGCACCTCTGCTTTTTCACCACAGAACTGCAGAAGACCACCAGAACTGCAGGTGCCAGTTCAAGTGCCACCTTGCTGTCCAGCCAGTGCATGCAACTGTCAGTTTCCTGTTTCTGTCCAATGTAATCCAATAAATTCATGGCAAGGAATTGGCAAAATGAGCCCCAACCATGGAGTGGAAATCCAATCGGAGATAGCTCAACAGAATCCCTGTACAATGCTCCATCAAAATATCATTTGCCCAAATATTTGCTGCAATCCAGGTTATACCACGAGCAGCCCTATAAGCATGGGATATCATGGGAAGATGGGGAGCTGTTCTTTTGACAATAGCTTATCCCCTGGGATGAGACTGCCTTCAAGTGTGAGCCCCTCCAGCCTGCAGTTTTGTGCAGCCCACTCACCGTGCCTGCACACGCCCGCTTCTAAAGCGGGATCAGATAATGGAATGATGGGATTATCTCCTGATGCGTACAGGGTTCTTACAGAACAAGATAGACAACTCAAATTACTGCAAGCTCAGGTTTGTGGAAATGGCAGCTTTCTCCTCTGCCCTCTGTAGTGATTATGCTTTGATACGTCCCCTGCCAAAGGAATTAAATTAACTGTTGACTATCCTTGTTGGAACAAGAGAGCCTGTCATACCAGCTGCGCTTTGGGGATGGGAGTCCTGATTAGCTCTGCTAATTGGTGTCCCCTAAATGAACTGTTTGACTCTTGCCTGATTAAGTTTTACATATATTTTTATTGTATTTCCAAGTTGGGCTTTGGTTGTCTTGCTAAGTTCTGCTTTGATACCAGGTTAAGTTGCTTCAAAATACTGGCCTCTGGAGTTATCCTGCTGGCCCTGTGTTTTGCAGGGTATGATTTGGGGCTGAAGAGCCAGAGTTTAAACTTTGCTACTGGTGTTGAATACTAGGAATAGGAAAGTTACTCACAGGATGTATTTTTCCCACTTAAACTAGGAAGTTACAACTGAAATATGCTTTAGATAGAGTTCCTGTATGTAAAATTAAGCCCTCGAAGCGGGTTGTGCATGAGAGAGGAGAAACTTCTTATTATGTAAATGCAGCTTTCACTGTTAAAATATTTTTCCATGGAGCTGTGAACTAATGGGTGAACAGGGTGGATGCAAATAGTAAAGTGAAGATTGCGTGGGCAGCCTTAATTCTATCAATTAAGTGCTTAGTTTTGTAATTAATACAAAGTTGGTTTAGCATGGTGTAGGGACAGTTGGCGTATACATGCTTGGCTGATGAGTTGGCGATAGTCTTTGTATGTGAATGAAAGGGCCAGAGAATACTTCCAAGAAGCGTAGTGCAAATAGGCTTTACTCAAGTTGTCTTGATGTAGTTCTGCCAGTGTGCTTAAAACCTCTTCTGTGCTAGCTCTGCCAACTTCAAAATTGATGTTTTGATTTATGCTGCCTGCACTGCTGAGAACTGGAAGGTTATCAGACTTTTGTGGCAATGCAGCCTGGATTTGAATCCAGAGCTTACAGGAGCCTAATTCAGTAATTCACTTTTACCTAATATACTTCATATTTTACTGTACAAGTTATAACTTTCTGATAACCATTACAGATCCAACGCTTATTGGAAGCACAGGCTCGTCAGGGTTTTTCCTCTGACCCAGCTGCAGCTGGCCATGCTTTGCAGCCCGAGAAGCAAGGGGACCTTGTTTCTATGGAAACACAGCCCTCACCAGGCTCCCACATGAGGAAAAGTGTGAGCATTGCTGTGAGCACAGGTAATGCTTTAGTCTTTAAAAATAGACTGGCGTCACTTTTTCTGGATGTTTCTGTGATTTATCTGGACACAAAGGGAATGTTTTGCAGAAGTGCTGAATGTGTACACAAACGTGCACCTAGGTACAAAAACCAGCCAAGTTCTCTAGGTGTTAATTGCAAGTTTAAGCTGAAACTACTTTTGTCTTTATTCTGCAGTGGCAGTGATTGCCATCACTGGAAGAATTATTTTTCCAATAGCTTTAGTAAGGTCTTCTATTTTAAATTGTGGCTTATTGAAAGAAAAAAATCTACATCTTTTTAAATTAATACACTCTTTTGAAAAGTGGTAGCTTCTCTCCCCTCTGGTGTTCCATTAAATATATTGATGGTTTTTGTAAGTCATGCATTTACATGCATAGAGAGGAGACTGTGTTTGCTTTAATTTCAGCAAGTTATGCAGCTGTGTCTGTAAAGTTACATATTAATATATTGATTCCTGTTAAATCCATGGAAATATTGTGGTTAGTCTGGAGGAAATTTTCAAACTGGCTCAAGGTCAATGCATTAAAATGCTTTAATACAGCCATTTATTTTCATCAAGTATGCTTTGGAAGAAACTAGGACTTGAATGATGCTTTGGCAACTCTTAGCTGTTCTAAACCCTAAATCGCTTTTAGAATGGTGAAAAAGAAAAATGAATGTGAGGAAATTATTCCTCTAGTTTTACAAAGCCAAAGGGTCTCAGAAGATAGTAATGACTTTCTTTAAATGGAAAAATCTCTAATTCTCTTCTAGGTGCTAGCTTATTTTGGAATGCAGCCTCAGAAAAACAAGATGACTCCATACCACAAGGGAAAAAAGAGGATGAAGAGACTTCTAAGGAAGACATAAGCATTTCAATTAGTGCTGAGCAAGATGCAAGTAATACAAGTATTGCTTCTTCCTTAAAGGTGGTTGACATGCCCAGCTTTGTAGACAGTATTCACCTTGTAGAAGAAGGAACTAGTCAGAACACTCTCCAGTAAGTAACCAGAAATATCTTGGGATCACATAAACTGAACCTAAGTTTCCCAAGTTACTTTCATAAGTTACTAATTTCATAATTATTTTTTTTCAGTAATTATAAATAGTCACCTGACTTCAGTTGTTGTGTTCTTTCCCCTCTTTGTTTTTTAATTATGCTTCAAACTGTACAGCTCACCAAAATACAGTTGCCTTTAGAGTCTGCATTTATCAGTCCTGCACGTTTAGCTAGCCTACCTATCAGCAGCAGCTGATGGCAAAAGCCTTTAACTTGGAAAAGCATGTACAGTGCTGGCAGCATTCCCTTTCTTACCTCAAATCCTGAGGGGCAAAGGGAATGCTGCTTTAGTCAGTTATTTTCCTGCAGTGGCTTTTCCCTGTCAGCATTCAGAACCCTTTCAGTTCTGAGGGGCTTCGGATGAGGGGTTTATGGTCATATGACTGTTTCCTGAATTTCTCTGTTTTACACCTGGTTACTCTGTGTGTAATGAATGTAGGTACCAGCTTCACCACTGTTAATTTAGTTCTTTTTAAGCTCAGATTCTTTATAGTACAATGACTAATCTCGGACTAGTTTGGGAATTGATTTTTAAAATATATTTGATTATCTATATGGATGTTGCTTTTACACAGGGAATAGCTCAACGATTTATCACTTTTAATGGTCTGATATTCTCTAAGTATAAAAAGACAAAGAAGGGGGAATACCCTCCCAGTTAAATTAGGGTTCTAAACTAATCATATTGGGAAAGATGCTGATAATTAAGCTATAACTGAAATATTCATAGTCCTGGATTAAAATATTATCTGCAAACATATACTGCTACAGGTTCAAAGCAGTCTTTTGCACATTGTATTTTAGATAAATGCCATCTTTAGGTTCTCTTCCACTTAGATTCGTAAGCCTTTAAAATAGCTGTGTAAGTATCTTACAGTAAGAATGTAGAGCACCACCCAGATTTCTTTGAGGAGGAGGGGAACATTTTTGGAAATGATGAATAATTGCTAGTGTAACAGTAACTGATAACCTACATTGACTATCTAGTATGTCACGTGATTTCAATCTTATCACTTTCAACACAGGCAATTGATCAGCTGAGTTCTGAAATTCCCTTATCTTACACTTGTCTCCTGAGGAGGAACAGGAAGGGGGAGGAGGGTCGCTTAAGGATGTCTTTGGGATGATAATACTGTTGATATGTCTGGTCTCAAAAGGTTTATGCAATGCACACACCAGCTAGCTGAAAAGTATGCAGAGCATCGCATTGTAACTCATTCTAGAGTATTTACCCTTTTTATCTGGAAACTTCAGGATAGATTATGGATCCTCCTTCACATCTGCTATTGAGAAATATTTCAGATAGGTGTTTGTTCTCAGTTTGTGATACTCAGTGTGCATGGTGTATGTGTGTACTTGTAACAGTGTCTTTGAGAAGTTTTTAAAGTATTTTTAAACTACCACAGGAGTCTTGTTATCAGTTATTCACCTTGGTAAAAACAGCTTTTAAGTCCTATTTCAGAACATGTGGAAGATACATTACTCCTAAAGGGTTTTAATTGTCCATAAAAATGCTGAAAATGTAAGACAAACTCCAAATTGTTATTAACTTTAATTTCATCTGCTTTAAGGTTAAGTCATAGAGTGCTATTGAGTTTTGACTAGTCTAGAGAAGCCATTGCCACTTTTAAATAATCTTTTGAAAACTAGTCAGGCTGTTGTAGTTTTGCACTGTGGGATGTATTTCCTCAGTCCTCAAATGACTCTTGAAATAAAAGTAACTGCAGAAAGGAGCAAAACCTCAAGCAGAAGACAAACCAATAAATGTTAGGATTTGTTTGCAGTACTCAATTTTTTTTCTTCTCTTATGATGATCATGAAAAGATAAGGTACCAGTAGTGATACTTGTGCTTTCTGTTTCAAGGAAATACCTGTCTATCTCGGTGTTCTCTTTCAGAAATGGAAATGTTTCCCAAGCACTTGTTCGCAGTTCATCCTTGGAAGAAAGTATTAGCGAAGCTTTACAGAAAGAGCCAACAGAGGGAGCCAGCAGCCATACGGAGGTAACAAGTGGGCAAAACTCAGAGCCACCCGCCTCCTTGCTGCCTCGGCATCCATCAGAGGATCAGAAGCTTTACCAGGACTTACTGGTGATTCATTTAAATTTTATATTCTGCACTGAATGCAACAGTCAAAATAGCACATGTTGATGTGGTATTGGCATGAATGAAAATTGCATGTGGTTTTCAAGTTTGCATGTTATGCTCTACAGGAAAATTCCAAGTTTGTGGTTCTTTTTTTTTTTTTTTTTATGGTTGAAGTGATTATTCTGTACTTCACTTTTCCATGCATACATGGAGTACTGTCTAATAAGTAATTCTTTAGTTCAAAGATAATGTCAGTTGATAACTTCTCCAATTAGTGACATTTAAAATAGCACAGCGTTTTACCTTCAAGTCCCTTAAAGGGCAGATACTTTAATCTTGAACAATATCAGTATGTGATGTGTTTAAATCCAGCACAGACCCTTAAAGGAAGCTTGAAATGTAAGATGCTCGTGTTTGGCTACACTGCTGTGAGTTTACGTGATTGCAGATGAACTGAATCTGAATTTGGCTTCTTTGTCAGAATAAGCTATTAACCCATCTAGTTGTATTTTAAGTTGCATAAGAATAAACCAGGATTTATGTTTTTTGACAATTCCTGCATGTTATGACATTTTTCTCCCCTACTCTTTTTTTCTGTAGGGCCAAGTAAACCACCTCTTAAAGTCCTCAGAAGATCAAGATCACTTGCCTGTTAAAGCAGGATTTGTTAGTGCTGATGGTCCTAATTATCAGAATATTGATGGAACAACAGAAATGGCTTCAGAGACTGATATGGGATTGTTGGATAAAGAGAGTGTGATTAGTGCTACGCTCAAACAACTGAAGAGTCTTGGAGTGACAATTGATTCCCCTGGCAAAATGAAGAAAAACACATGCAAAGTGGAGAATGCTAGGTAAAATACTGGTTGTTTTGAGTAGTCATTAGTAGAGCAAACCAAAAATGGCTCAAGGAGCAAAGAGAAGGGACTGTGTTCACTGCCTCTGGGGATTTGTTTGGCAGCTTGATCCACATTTCCTGCAACGATGAAATACTGGCTCATGCTATGGGTATTTCAGATAGGTTTAAGAGCTCTGCTAGCAAAACTCAGATTATTTAAATATAACGCTAGTAGCTCTAGCTGTTAGAGCATCTGGTGATTCTTAGAGTATTGTGCATACAGTAGCACACAATTCCCTAGAATAATAACAAAGCTGCTGGAGTAATTTCAATCCTCTGGTCTATGTCAAAGTATTCCAGAGAAATACTGGACTTAGGAGGCTAAATGTTAAGCAGCTGTATATTTTGTCACTGCTTCTTAACCCTTGTCTTGCACTTCACTGGTATAAGTTAAATTGCTATTATGGCTTTGATATATAATCAAAAGTGGTTCTGTCCTAATTGCTTGTTCCTGTAAGTGCTTTGACTTGAAACAGGGAGGCTGCATTGGCTGGGGAGGGCAACAGCTTTGATGAAACAGAAGAAAGAGCAGAAGTAATTTCTGAAGAAGGTGTTTGAGGCACAGGAATTTACTTATGTAGCTGCTTATGCACAGGCTGACTGCCTGGTACAGCTTTGCTTTCATCCTTATTGTCTTCCTGATACTAGTATATAACTGTTAAGTAAACCAAAAATCTAACCATCTCCTAATTAATCTTCTCTTCACCTATGTATCAAAAACTGTTTCCAGTCATATAATCTCTAAAGCTTGTTGTTTTCCTTTTCACTTTAATTTCATCAGACATTTTTATGGAATTTTTGGATTACCTTCCTGGCTGGAGAGTCTGTCAGTGTCCTTTTAATGTCAATAATATGCTAATAAGTGAACCCATAAGAAAAAAATTGAATTCTTGGCTTTTTTCTGTATAACTTGGGGAGTGGGATGAGATTCTTCCTTCTGCCACTTTCAGGACTTAACAATTCTGAGAAAAGGTCTGCAGCTCAGTAGGGAGGGAAACAACAGTGCAACTCCATAGTGTAATTAGTGGTTGTTCATCTGAGCCAGGAGTTTACTCTCCCTAAGTGCACTTCAGAATCTGTGCTCAGTGAAATAGGAAGACTCTTAACTCTCAAGACAAGGAATTTGGGTTTATGAACTAGTATATGACACATGTGCTAAATGCACTGGTTTATAACCACTGCCAGTGTACCAGAGCTTGTCCTTTCAGTCTTTGAACTAGGCACCTAACGTATACAAGAAATTGGTGTACCAAGGAACAGAACAAATTATAATTTCCCTTTCTGAAGGATACCTTCAAAAACTAAACCTTGCAGACTTCTGGAAACAGCTACTATGTCAGAGCTGCTGTAAAAATCTTGGAATTGGCGTGCATTGGAAGAGAGGAGATGTTCTTGGTCTCTGCCACTGAGTTTGTATCTTCTGTTGAGATACAAATTTTGAGTTGGATGGCAGCATCTACACTCTTATGATCAGAGACATGTAATATGCTCGCTGGTGAGAGTAGACCAAGAGCTCAAACCTGCTTTAAAAACCAAAGCAGCTCTGAAACCTGCTAGAGGTGGGTTCTTCTTCATATGAAGGTTGTGGTTAGTATTGAATCAGAAGGGAGTATCATCAATTTTCTAACACAGTGTTTGGATAGCGTTGGTGTGAGTAGCTGGAGAGCTGCTTTATAATACGTGCAGAACGTGTGATCTCAGCACTGAGCAGCCTGATTGAGCTGTGCTGATCAGAAGGAAGGAGAAGTTGGTACAGGGAGCAAACTGAAATTATCAGATTATATGGTGAAATGATACTTTTCCTGTAATGCTAACTAACTTTTTGATGCTTCCTTTCAGCATCTTGGCATGCATAAATCCTGAAGCAGTGGTTCCTGGACTAAATTATATGTCCTTTGCCAATGTCAGCATGTGTGGCTTAACTCCTAATGTTGTTGATCTCAGCATGGAAGCAAACGCTATAGCACTCAAGTATCTCAGTGAAAATCAGTTATCTCGACTTTCTCTCAGTCGCTCAGGCCAAAATCCTCCTGCAGATTTCTCTTTCCAAGACATCTTGCATACAAATATGGACAAGAGCATGGTGGGTCTGAGCTTAATTTCACCAAACAATATGTCTTTTGCAACCAAGAAGTACATGAAGCGATACGGACTGATACAGGGCAATGACAGCAGTGAAGATGAAGAAGAACTGCAGGATCAAGATGGCAATTCTGGCACTGTCAAAAGTGAAAGCATGCTGGACAAAAACTGTGCCCCTGTGTTGGATGGCTTCAACCACTGTACTGAATTATCCAAAAGAATTATTGGAAGACTTCCCATTCACCCAAAAAGTCACAGCAGAGAGTTGACTACTGGTGCTTCTCCACTGGAATTAAACAGCCCTGTATTAAGAAACATTGCAAATGAAATTTTTCCTCACAGAGCAGATCAAGCAGATGAAAACTCAGTTCATATTTTAAAGGATATAAAATCAAAAACCAAATTGTTACCTGGGAGGGTTGAATTTACTGAACAACCTGTCAGGAAAGATGAAGGAGAGATTCAGGTCTTCCCTGGAAATCTGCATACTCCAGCCCTTGAAACATTAAACCAGTCGAACAGCATTAATTCTGTTGGCACCATTCTGGATGTGAAACAACTCAGGCAGTTGCCAAAGTTGTTCTGAACATCTCCCAAAAACGGCTGGCAACTGCTGTTTCAAATCTGAGAGAGACCTCTCTGTCAAAGACTGCAGGAAACCGAGGATTAAGGTGTCTTTGAAGAGGTCACTCTGCAGCAATGTACAACTTGCAGAACTGAGTTTTCAGCCCAGGTTGGGGATGGCCACCTTGAAACGTCTGGTTGAGTCGGTGCTGAGCAGCACTGAAGTACATGTGCACTTTTGTTTACAGTTAGGCCTGATTTTAAAGTATCTGGAAGGTGAATCAACTTGAGCCCAAGATGTACCTTTAATGTACTTTTAACAACAATGCTTATTTAAATGTTCTTCAGTTGACTTCTTTTTTTAAAAACACTGACTTTTACCTGTCTGTGCCAACTGTGAGCCATTGATACTGTGTGTGGCAGAGCAGAGGTAACAGAGCTAAAGCACTAATTTCTATAAATTTGCTGAAATGGTTGGATTTGGGGGGGGGGGGGCAGGGGGAATTGTGTCTTATAGGAATGGAAGTATAACTATGGCTTTACTTTGCATAAAATTATTTTTAATTCAGCCAAAAAGGCACATATAACTCTGTATCATGAAGTCTTGGAAGGAAAATGGAAAAACTAGCACTTTTAAAACTTTTGACATTTTTTTTTTACCCTGAATGATTTTTTTCTATTTATTTAAGAAGTACATATTGCTCGTAAAGGTCAAAGCTTCTATTAAAAAATAATAAAAATCTTCAGTTGTCTGATGTAGCCTTTATTTAAGACACTTGCCATTCCCCAGTCATTGTTTGGAATGGCTAACTGGAAGTGTGAGGATGTCACTTGCTAGTGAACTCTTCAAGAATTCCAGTAGTGGGTGGTGTGGTAAGCAAAAATAATTGATTTACTTTGTTCTGTATTAAAATACAAATATTCTGTCATCAAATGCTACAGGCTACTAATGAAACGGTCCTTTTCCATCACCCTGTGATGATAATATTCCCCAAGTTGAATAGTTGAGTTATTTATTGTTTAATGATTCTGTTTCTGTTAAGGCTTTGGCTTGTGTTCAGGTGTGGTGGGTGTTTTTGTGGTCACACAGGAACCCGCTGGTGCTGGAGGCCCTGGGTGCCCGGCGCTGGCTGTGAGGGCTCTGCCCACCTTTGGGGAGTGTGCCTGAGGACAGGGCTCAGTGAGGGTGGCTGTGCTGGAACATACCTCTGTCCTGACCTCTTGGTCTTGGAAACAAGGCAGCGGTGCTGGAAGCAGCAACTCGTTCCCGTTCCCACCGTTCCTGACAGGAGGGCAGTGCGGAATGATGGCTGAGCCATCTGTTTTCTCACTGGCTGTAGCATATCAACACGCTTGAACAGGAGTTTGAACAAACTTTGTTTTAATGATGGCATTGTCTCCACAGCAGTTCAGCCTGTGGTGCTGACCTTGCCTTTCCTGCTCCAGGAGTGTTAAACTAGAGACGAAAACACCCCGCGCTGAAGTCCTGGGCCTTTCCCTTTCAAATCCCAGGGACTGCACTGTTAGTTTGTGCTATGTTTGAGTGGGCACTAATTGCTAATTAATTTATTACAACACCATGAGTGTGTTTTCCATCACCTACCACCCTTGTGAGCCTTTGTGGATTAGGAATGGGGGTGAAAGAAGCCATTTGTGATTTCAGAGCCAGTACAGAGAGGAAGGCAGCAGCTCCCTTCAAGCCCTGACAAAATTTCTCCTCTTGTGCAGCCTCTTCCATCAACAAGAATATTTGTTTCCTTTCAGGAAAGGTGCTGTTTTGCTGTGCTGAAAAATAAAACCTCGTTCCCTGGATCAGGCACAAGCTGCTGTGTGGCAGCACATTTTCTGCTGAATCAGTCAAAAAATAGTTAATGTTTTTGAACATTCCAGTGAGATGAATGAGGCAATTCATACCTCTGAGCTATTGTTGTAGGGTTTTGTTCTTTGTTTCCTATTGTAAAATGTCTGGAAACACAGGAAGATGACAGTTGTATTGGTTAATATATTAAAGACTTTCTTCAAATGCTTGAGGGCTAGGAACAATTTGAAAACAAAAGCCAAACTGCTCGCACACAGCTCAGGACAAGGGTGTGGTGTTATAGTAAGTTACACAAATCATATAATCCTGGACAGCAACCTCTGAGAGAGTGAAACATTAATTTACTTGACCAAAAAAAACCTCCCACCCTTCCCTAAAGCAGCATTTTCCTTTCATAGTGTGGTGCTGAGTAATTTCAAGATGCCTGGCTTTTTTTCCTGAAGCATCTACTGCAGCTTGGAGTCAAAGATGCACGGAAAGCCAGGTCTGGCTTTGTTAACCCTGGGCTATGGGGACCCGGCTCAAGCACTGTCTCAATCGCCTGCTCAGGCAATGACACGTGTGGATGGGCAACATGGTTTAAGGCTTTATTCTTGGGGGTGGTTTTTTGGTTTTTGTTTTTTTTTTTCCTTTTTCCTTCCCCCCCTTTTTCCCTTTTTTTCCCCCCTTTTTCTCTTTTTTCTTTTTTTTTTAATTTTTTTTTTTTATTTTTTTCTCGTGTGTGCCTGTTCTTTCTAGCTATCTTTTTTTACAATTAAAGGAAGATATTTATAGTGCTTGTTCAAAAGGTCCTGGGCCTGCTCGGAGCATCACTGACCTCTCTATTCTACATAATTTTAGTGCTCCCTACCCCTTCCGCGGGGCTTACTGCTTCTCTGCCTTGTGAAAGCGTGGCGAGGGGGTGAGCCCCGGGTGGTT
>NW_010314917.1:263-1057 GCF_000700745.2 Antrostomus carolinensis | reverse complement strand
GGCAGGGAAATGGGAAAGCACTGGGGGAGACAGGCAGGGAAATGGGAAGGCACTGGGGAAAGGGAGGAGGGAGAGTGGGGCAGAGCAAAAGCCAGGCTGAGGTTGTACAGCAGCGGCAAAAAGACTGCAGCTCCCTCAGCCTGAATTTCATCAGAGCTCTAACAGGGGAGGCCATGTCGCGGAGGGAGGAACACTCAGAAGGTCACACGAGGCACGCTGCAAACCCCACGGAGACCTGCTTCCATCGCACCACCAAGGACGGTGACAGCAGGAGGGTGGCCAGCAGCGAGGTCCCTCTGTGCCACCCAAGCTGCTGGCGCTGGGCAGCGTGTGGGCTCTGCCCGCTACAGCTTCAGGGCCGTGCGGGGTTTGACGAGGGGCACGAGGCCTCTGGGCACTGCGAGGAGCGCAGTGACCTCCTCCCACCGCGCCGCTGACGTGCTGAGACACCGCTCCTCACTGCTGGTTATCTTTCATGCTTCTCTTCCCTTTTTTTTTTAATATCTATGTCTCCGTCTGCTCCCTATTCATTGTCCAGATTTTCTTCATTGTCCAGATTTTTCTCCATTGGCCAGATTTTTCTCCATTTCTCCATTCCCATCCTCCATTATTCCCACCCTTCTCTCAATCCACCTTCCATCATTATCTCCCGCCCTCTCTCCTGTTGCAGACCTCCTCCTGCCCACCCGTGGGGTCACTTCCCCGCGGCCCACACGCGATGCCACGGGCAGGCAGGGGGAGGATGGGGAGCAGGGGGGATGCTGGCAGCCAGGCAATCAGCCTGTCCCTCCCCT
>NW_010314917.1:0-212 GCF_000700745.2 Antrostomus carolinensis | reverse complement strand
CTGCTCCTCCACCCAGCCCGGCCTCTCTCACCCCCCCACCCCGCACTGCAGCAGCTGCGGGTTCCAGCTACACTGACCTAGTTCTGGCTCCACGCAAGGCACGGCTGTCCCCTCCTCCCCCAGCACCTGGCTGCAGGGAGGGGACAGGGACAGGGAAAAGAAAAGGGGATGGGGGAAAGGGCTATAGGGGAAAAGGGGACAGGGAAAAGGGG
>NW_010314916.1:130912-150320 GCF_000700745.2 Antrostomus carolinensis | reverse complement strand
CACCTCTCGGCTGCAGTATCTCCGCCTGCTCCGGCATCCTCGCCGGGTTCCGCAGGAGGAGGAGAACGCTTCTCCTGGCTCAGCACATTTCCCTGCCTGCTCCGCCCGGCTGCGCACCCCGCGGAGGGAGGCCCGGGCCACCTCCCTGCCCCGCTGCCCTCCCTCCCACCGACACCCCGGGCTGTCCGGCCTGGAGCTGATGCTCTGGTCCTGCCTGCTGCGGAGCCGGCATCCTGCCCAGGAGCCAGCGAACTGATTTCTGAAGGGAAGGAGGGAGGGAGGAACCAACCATCCAGTTTTAATCCCGACTCTCTCTCCCGTCTGTCCTCTGCTGTAGATAAGATCAAGTGTGGTTATGTAGTTCAGAAAGTAGTTAAACGTCTATTTCAGTGTGATTTGGGGGCAGATGTTTAAGAGAAACAGCAGAAGCAGCTGATGTTTCTTACCATTCCAACATCCATCCCTGTACCTTGGAGAAAAAAAAATAGTCCTTGTTAACAAGAGGAGCAGTTGCTAAATAACGGCGTCTCCTCACCCCTGCAGTGCACAGGAGACAGCTGTTATGATGGCTGAAGTTTTTTCGTTGAGGTCTGTCGTTTTGACACAAGCACCGAGTTTTGTTACCGCAGTTCCTGTTTTCCACAGGGTCAGCGTGCGTGAAAGGGATGCAGTGACTCAGGGTCAGGCCAGCCATATTTGTTTTAGGTTTTAATTTTCTCTTTGAAGACTTAAGGGTATATAGTCTTTTCTTGGTGTGCCTGCATAATGCCGATTAGCCTTAACGGGAGTTGGGTACATCCAGGGAAGAATAGGCCCTTTTGTTTGTTAGAAACCCAGAAACAGCATGAATCCATCATCCAATCAATCAGAGTACCAGGGCTCTCCCTCACCTGCTGGCAGGGACACATCCCGCCTCTCCTCTCTTGCTACAGGGCAGCTGTACTCCGCCGATGTGGCCTCTTCTGCTCCCTCACCTTCCTCCTCCCGGCAGCTGTATTTAGAACTGAATTCATATTGTGTAGTTGGAAAAACACCAAACAGCATCCTTGAAGTACAATCGACTAAACTTTTCTTCTGCTCCAGTTTCACGGGCAGCTTCTAGTTGTCAAACTGTTGTTTGTCCATCAGTGGTAACTATTTACGTAGCCACTCTTACACATTTCTTTTAATAACTAAGAACCCTAAAGAATATATATATTTTTTTTGGTTGGTATTAAGACAGAATATAACAGGGTGTTTGCTGACTGTTTTTCTGGGGGTTTTTGTTGTTGTTTTGGTTTGTTTTTTTCCACCCGGACCTGGGTGTTTGAAGCTTTATTTGCTTGTGTATTTCAGTGTAGTGAAACAACTTACTCTGACTCAGCTCATTCAGGTTGTGTGCTCATTCTTAATTCTTTACAGTATTCACTGACCCTTTGACCAAATGGCTTTTCTGTTTGATTCTGAGGGGGTTGGGAGATTCTTGGAAGTTTCAAAACTGGGAAAGCTGAATGTTTTCATTATCTGTTATCTATAATTGTCTATAATCTCCTTTGGTACCAACGGCAAGTGCAGTGTTTCCCAAGGCATCCAAACATTGACTTCGTTACTGCTTTTCTCAATCTTTAAGGATTTTATCACTTTGCCTATGTTGAATTCACACTGCAATCATAACAGTAGCTTGATTTTAGCCTGCGAAAGTTTCTTCCTTATATATACTGTGGATTGCTCTCAGTTGGATTTCTCATTTAAATAAAAACTGTTCATGTACTTGCACTGTATAGATTAAAAACATATAGGTAAGTCCCTTTGGTTATATTCATTATCCCTTGTAAAAGTAGGTGGTGCTTAGAAGGTCATAGGATAAGTGTTGCTAAGCAGCTAAACAGAAGGATGCTAAAATTAACCTGAGTGTTTTTGTAAGGGATTCACTTTTTAAGTTGCAATAACTTTTTTTTTTAATGTAAAATACATTTTGTGATAGTAAAACATCTGAAAAAAATATTTAGATGCATATGAATAAAGCTTTCCAGGGGACTGTCAGGTGTTGAAGTTATCTGCATACAGGAGTAATTCCACCCTCCCCCAGTATGCCTAAATTTTCCCAGCATTGGGCCCTCTATTTGTGCCCTTTGCAAATGTCCTTCCAGAGTTATCTGTTGCTCCGGGAGCATCTGATGTATGTTGGATAGCAGCCTGTAGGGACAGTCTTGGGAAAAAAGAAACTGCAAATGTTCCCCAGGAACAGGTAGAAAACAAGTAAATCCTGTTAGTCTGAAATCTATGCATGTGCAGAAAAAGCCCCTTTTAACTTTTTGATGAATGATGCCTAAGTTTGGAAATGCCTAAGTTTGGAAATCTGAGTTTTAGGTGTACACTCTGCAAACATGTGAAATCACGTCTTCTTCTTTCAGCGCCATAAAGGTTGTTTTAAAATGAGTATATTATTGGACCGTGTTACTGGACCAGTTTGAGAGGGCTGCCTTGGTGATGTGGTAGCTTCTTTCTTGGGAGATAGTTGTCTGTAGAGGAAGATGGTAGCATAGCTTTCTGTTCTCCTGAAGCTAGTGAGAATGCCTGTTGCTCTATGTCCTTTACCTCCTTTCTGAATTCAAGCAAGACTGTCAGTCATGGGATTACAGCTTTAAAATACGCTTTTTCAAGAGTATTTTGCAGCTTGGAAAGGAGCTGGGAACTGCTTCGTGTTATTTTGAGTGCAGCTTCATTGTGGATGGAGAGCTCAGGTACCCTGCAGCTTTGCTGGGAAGCACCTCCAGGAGCAGATGTAAACTTTGGGGCTGAAAAGGAATTGCCCTCTGAGACCATGCAGCAGCTTTTTTTCTTATTTTTGAGTGGGAGATCTGACTTGCCAAGTTGTTCAGCAGTTAAAGCCGATTTTCTTTGGGCAAGCATATGGGGAATCCTTTCTCTGTGTGTTGGTTTGTTGTTTGTTGTTGTTTGGTTGGTTTTTTTGATACGCTATATAAACCAGCAACTGTGGGAACTGTGTCTCCCCCTGTCCCCGCATTTAGAAGCATCTTTATAGGCAGTGATTTCAAAGGCAGGACTTGGGTATCTTTGTAAAGGTCCCTCTTTGGTGGCACACTGAAAAGTTAGCTATTTGTGCGGAGCCAGGAAGGGCTTGAAACTTGCAGAGCTTTGCCAGGCCAGGTTTGGTTATCAGCGTTTGATTACAAATGAAAACAGGTGAGGTTGGCTGAGGTGGGAAGTGCTGGCTCTGTTCTGGGGTACTTCTGAACAGGAATTTCAGGAGCATTGACTCTTTGTTCTTCTTCTTCGGTGCAAGAAATCTGATGATGGCTTATCTTTGATGTCTGCCAGTCATGATGTTTTTCCCACCTGAAGGTGTTCCCTCCACCCCACCCTGCCCCTCTGTTTTGAATAGCAACATTTGAGGGCCCATGACTTAGAAGACTGCGGGCTTCTGAGGCAACAGTACCAGAGCATCTCACCCTGCTTCCCTCAGCATTTTATTGAGAGTAGGGTGACAAAACTTATTTAGAACTCAGGCTAATGCTTTATGATGAAATATTAAAAATACAAGTAATTGCCAGCTGGGGCATGTGGTGTGGACTCCCGTTGGATGGCTTGTTTGTGTTGTGCTGGAAAAGAGTCAGAACAAGGAAAAAGGGCCTGGACAAAAGGGAGAAGAGTCAGTGGGATACTTGGCTCGTGGCTGTGCCAGTGTTAAACCTGTTAGAGCAGCCTCCTGCAGTCAGAAAGGAATTGTCCTGATGTAACTGAGGAGCGCCTGGACCTGTGCTTCCTTGTGAAACAACACAGGTCTTCTGGTGTATCCTGCTTTTTTTTTTTTTTAATAGTGGCATTTCAGCTTTCAGGTTGGCCAGCCTAGCAATCAATAAAGGTGGTTGCCTTTGAATAGGTGCTTTACACAAAAGAAGTAGTTGATGGGTGGAGGCTGTTTATTCAGAGTGATTCAACTAAGTAGGGCTAAGAGAGTCTGAATACTCTTTAAAGATGTGGAGAAAGGCAGCTGTTTTAACAACAGGATTCACCTGCAAAGTCCCAGCCATCCTCAGAGGTGCTAGAGCGAGAGAAAAAAACTGGCAAAATCCCCCACGGGCGTTGTTAGGCTCCTGAACTAAAATGGGTATTTCAGGGACCATTAGCGAGGGAGGCCTTGATTACCTCCCTCTCCTTTGCCATCTTCCCTTAGAAGCACATGGAATGCAGCTTTCAAATTCCACCGTTTGCCTGCACCTAACTTTCCTGAGCAAAGATGTAATGTGTTTCAACTTATTTAGTTATTTACTTATTTAATCTCAGGATTCTGAGAGATCCTTTTGAAGAAGACAATCACTCACCCTGGTGTCTGAAGTTTCTTTGAAGATCCATTTCCATGAGGGACATCATTTGGGTAGAGCTCTCAAACTGTGTGTGAGAGCTGCTTGCACACAGTGGGCAGGTGACTTCCCAGTGTAATTTCTGTCAGCCTGGAAAAACTGAATTTTGACTTTTAAGACACTCTGGGTAAAAAGTATGTTAAGCATCTTAGACATTTTCTGTGCTGATGTGTCTGAGTGACTTGCTAATTTGGTTCTAAAACTTAAATGTATTTTGTGGTTAATAGTGGAAGTGCCAGCCTCTGACACATGTAAGACTTCCCCGCTTGTCATCTCCTGGTGGATATTTTAACAGGTGTTAGCATCTGCCTTCTCCAAACAGCACAAATGTACTGGTAGGTGTTTCAGGAATGGGTGGCCTGCATCATCCGTCCTTTGAAAACTGAGGATTATCAGCCATTGGCAAACCTTTTTTTGTAGTTAATATAGGTGTGTGCTTCTTCTCTGAAGATGAGAGAAGCAAAATGTTCACGCTGAAGTGTAGCTGGCCTTTGCTTTTATCGTGTGTGATTAGCTGGTGTTAACTCCAGGCCTTGTTAGTCCCGTTCCGTACGGCAGGTGATGTCAGTGTTCAGGTGTATCGGTACCTGGGAGTGCTTTGCTCAGAACACTTGCACAACAGCAGTAAATTCCATTCCCCTGTTCAGGCTGCACTCCTTCACACTGCTAATGTTATGGCTTGGACAAGGGAGAATTGCTTTGGATTTTGCACCAAGAAGCAGCAGTACTTCCTTGTATTTCCTTTAGAGAGCAACATCACTTACTTTGGACCACTCACAGCTTTGGGTAGGGGAAAGAGCCTAGTTTAAGTTCCTCTTTTCATTACACAAAATGCATTTTCTTCATTAAATTCAGTTCATTATGTCTCATTGCTCATAGTGTTTTGAGAACATGAGAAGCAGCCAGGACATGAATACCTACCTGTGTGCCGTTCTTCATTCGTGTGTGCATTTTTTTCTGTTGTTGGTGCAGTTTGTGTATCAGGTGTGACAGGTGGCTGTGGCATCTTGTGCATGTGCCTGCCTGCTTCATCCCCTCCTTCTCCCCAAAAGCCTTAAGGTATCCTGAATTGGTGTTCATTTGGATAACTTGTAGCACAACTCACGTATTTTGCTGTCTATACATCCTGATGCCTTTGGATGGAAGGAAGGAAGGAAGGCTGCAGGAGGAGACGTGCTTTTTAAGTGAGATACTGAAGGTCCAGGAAGTGGAAGCACGTGCCGTAGAAGCCAGTTGTGGAGGAGATGTAGCTAGCTGGGTTACTAAGGGCTTCCATTTATAAGGTCTGATTGTTATTTTCCAGGGGAAGAAGCGTGAAGGCAGTGACAAGTGCTTCTCTACAGAGATGTGACTTGCACCTTGTATTTGGTTGATTTGGAGGGCATACTTCTTTTGGTCTGTTTTTCTAACAGCTGCAGGTATCATTTGTTCTTCCTCCTTATCAGGTGGTCCAGCTGGGTGTTGCTTAGTACATCTTAACTGCATTTCCGAGTAAGGTTCGAAACTCTGGTCCTTGGCAGCTTCTGGAACAAGTCTTGGAGCAACTTCCAGCCTTTACAGCAGATAGGTGGCTTTTATGCTTGGTAAGATCTCCTGGCAATCTTTGAACTGACTGTCCATGTTGCAAAAGGGTAAAGAGAGCTGTGCCCTGTTTCCCTGGTGTAAACTCAGTTCATTGTTGGAAACTGTACTTTTCTTTAAACAGTGAAGAATTTCTTTTCCTATCAGTGCTACTTACACTTTGCGGGAGAAATTTTCTCCGTCCTCTGTTTCCATTCCTCCTTTTTGGGAAATGTCAGCGTCTTTTTGCTAAGTGTGAAGTGGCCACCACGTTTGACCTAATCAGAGGGTGAATTTCTTGGGGTGGGTGAAATGATCTGTACCTCAGAGTAGATGCTGCTTACCTTGGGAGGAAGCCATGCAGATTATAAACTCTGCAGGAAGGAACTGGTGGGTTCTGTAAACTCTGCAGCCCCACTAACTGCAGTTCCCAATCTCTACTTGCAAAGCTTTTGGAACTTGTAAGCTCTTTAAATCCAGTGACTGAGGATTTTCCATGGTTCCCTTTTCCTTTGAGAAAGAAAAAAAAAGATAGAAATAAATTGTAAGGTTACTCATTTTAAATGCTCAAAAGTCAGCAAATGAAAGTGAAGGTGTTCACAGAACAGTCAAATGGGCCAAGCTGAACACAGATTGTACCCCATTATGGTTGCTGTTATGTGTTTAATAAATCAATAGATGTGTAAATAGTACGTAGAAGTGGAAAACGTGGCTTCATTTGAATCAACAGCAAAATTCTTTCAAGCTCTGCTGGACTAGGATTTTATGTGGGGTATATACATCTGAAAGCTCTTGAACGTTCAGAGCATGAAAGATGCCAGGAAACTTTAAAAAGCTGAAACACTAATAGTGTCTTTGTATTTTTCTGGTGCTTGAAATTCCTACAGGTGTAGTTACAAAGTCAGTGTATCTGTTTTAGGAGTTTGTTTGGTAAACAGTGAACTGGATTTGCAATATAACAGCCTATTTTGGCTAAATTCTCTTCCATCCTGGTTTTGGGCATCGCTGAAACAGCGTGGCCATTGCTGAATCCTTTTCCTAAATCCTCAAGGCTGTGCTTTTACTTTCTTGAGTATATTCACTCTGGTGAGTGGGAGGAGGACTTGTCCTTCCCAGGCCTGTCCTTCCCTGCAGGAAAAGGAGAATATAGAGAATTCTGCCTGAGGATGGATCTGGGGCAGAGATGGCCCCTGCGTGTTTGGGGCCAGAGTGTTTATTTACACCATTGCGTAACTCTTAATCTCCATAGGAAAAGATGTGGGTTAGTAGATCTGCAACGCCACAGACTTGCATGTGGCCATGGTCTGCCTGATAGCCAACGTGTGCCAGTGTTGCATAGTAGATGTACTGATGCCTTCCTGGGGTCCTGGAGCATTGGGTGACCCTGTGCAGAAGGATCTGCTGTGGCCTGACTTCCGACCTCGTGCATGGGCACTGCCCTGAATCGTCTGACTTGCAGTAAATGTTTCTGTTTGTGTGCTCACTGTCTTTCCAAAATGATTGCTAAAAAATATTTGGGACAAAAATAATTTACACCAGACAAGAAGGTGCCAGCAGCATGTGCAAACTGCACGCTGTAGTTACTGTCCCAACTTAGTGATTCAAGCGGAACTGTACATCCCAGTAGCACAGGCGTGGATTAGGAAAGTCCAGACTGCAGATTTGAATATTTCCACTCTTTCTGGTAATGGATGTTTCTAACAGCTGCCTAGTCCAAAGACCCAGGAGATGAGCTGGTGGTGGTCTTTGATTAGTTCCCTGTATACAGATGCAAGTGTTATGCTTTGATTTCCTATGCCGTAAACTCTTCGGGGCAGGGATCAGCATTCAATTACCAAGTTTTGAAAAGCCACCTAACACATTGTGGAACTGACCTGCTCAGCACTACCTCAGTATAAATGTTTAATTATAACTATCTTCTTACCCCATAGTGGAGCCTTTCCAGATACCAAGGTTGAGGCATGCTGGGAACCTGCACTGCTGCTGCTGAGTTGTCTGCATATAAACAGAGAGCTTTGGTTGCAAGGCAGAATTTGGGCAGCCCTCATAAATGCCCAGTTTGCACAGGAGGGACAAAGATTATTTATTTATTTGTTTGTTTGTTTATTTATTTATTTATTTATTCCCCTAGGCTGTATAGGTGCAAGTATGTACACGTGTTCACGGGTCTGCATCTGGTTGTTTGGTTTGGGGGCAGATACACTCCTGGCTTTAATACATGTTTTAAAGCATCACAATCAGACTATGTCTTTCTCTCTCCCTTTTGCTTTAGGTCTGTATGTAAAAATGACAAATGTCAGGGTTCTGAAATTGAGAAATTAGAAGAAGAAATGGGGAATAGAAAGATGTTACCCCCTCAATACCTCACCTTCCCAAGACTGAAATGAAGTGCAATTCCTCTCTTGCCATTCACAAAGTAATCTAATTCTTTTGCCTTGAGTGACTTGTGTTGTAGCTTTAAATTGAACTCTTAAATCATCCCAACAGTGATGTATGTATCATTTGTTATGTTTATATAACATGAAAGCATATGGAGTAATGGAAACATCTAGAAATTAGACCTCCAGAGAAGACTCCCATTTTAATCAGGTTACTTACTTGGATTAAACCAACCCAAATTCAAAACATGTGGGCTCATGCACTAAACTAGTTGCATTTTCAGCTCTCCAGGGGTCCGTCTGGGAGTTTATCGGTGCGTTGTCTTAGTCTGTTCCAGCCAGCTTTGTAGGAGCAGTTTGGAGTTACTAAGGTTGGAATAAGCTGATGTCAGATTTTTGTCCACAGTGCATAGCAAGCAGAGGTCAAACACTTGTACAGCCGGTGATACTATGACTTGTTAAGAATGTACGCAGCAGGTCGCTTTTCAAAACATCTCTTGAAAAGCAGCCTGTGAGAGCAGTGCCATGTAGAAGAGACATGCATCTTCCTCTGGCATCAGCAAATGGATGCATCCTATCACATTGGACTGCTGAGCATGTTTAGTCATGTTACTGTAATAAGCTCTGGGAACAGGAATGGGTTCTGCCCTGCTGTGCTTCGGGAAGATTTGAATGAATTTGACTGGTTTGTTCCAGGGAAACTCCTGTTTGTGTCTGCTGCTTTTGTGCTGGGTACTGGGAAGGAAGGAGTTGAGATTGTTTCTTGGCTGAACGGGGGTTTCTTTACAGTTTAGGTTTGTTAACATTACTGTATTTCAATTACTCTTCCTTAGAAGAGGTAAAATTAAAAAAAAAAAAATCCTAAGGGACTCGTAGAATCCTCATTGTTTCTGGCACTGATAGTGTACAGATCTACTTGGTTTTGAGACTCCTCTTTGGCCAGATAAACTGAGTATTAGATACTCTTCTCTTGCGTCCAGCTGTAGCCTTCAGGCATCCCTCTTTCTCCTGCCCCGGTGAATCATCCTACAACATACGCAGATGTAAATTTTAAATGTGCTGTGGTGGGGGTTACTGTCCTTACCCTTTTCTTTTTGTCTTAACGCAGCTTAGACTGGTGGCTCTCAGGGTATTTTTAAAATTTGCTGGTGTGTGTGTGTGTGTGTATGTCAGAGGTAAGTCTAGATCACGCCAAGCACTGATCCTGCAGACAGTTTAAACACAGATATAATTCTACTTAAGTAGGTTGTTCCATTTAAGTCAAAATACTGGCATGGGTGAAGTTAGGGGAAGTGTTTCAGGACTGGGGCCTGCATTTAACTTTCAGAAAAAGTATTCCTGACACAAGCCAGAATCTTTAACCCGTGTGAGCTGCAGCTCCAAATTCGTCTCAGTGACTTTGCTTTCTGACCTACTTGAGAAGGTATTGCTCAGCCTGAGGAAGTGTCACAGGTCTTGCAGCCTGAGAAGAGTTGGCTTTGAAGAGAGATGGCGAGAAATGTGGCTGTGAACCCAAACTCCTTTAGTGTACGGTGTCTGCAAGAGTTAAACGAAAGCACTCCAGCAGCTCATGTGCTCTCTGTGTGTGCATACTTTCCTAATCTTGACATGGGGTCTGAGCTGCAGGCTCCCAGGGCGTATGTGAAGTTGGCTTGGCTGTCACCTTTTCACTCCCCGCATCTGGCTGCTGCTCAGCACCGGGACGCTCCCTGCTGCTGGGATTACCAGCTGCAGATAGCCAGCTGCCTAAAACCTGTCCCCATGGGGCTGGCTGGACTGAAAGGTGCCCTGGCACACCTCGCCTGCCCTGGCCCTGCTTCCTGCCCTTGTAGGGAGCAGTAAGGGAAGAAGAAGTGCGGTGATGATCCCTTTCCTGCATCTGGAAGATGTCTTGCACCCACCTTGCGCTCTCGGGTTGGTCTCGGTGAGCTTTCTGCTGCTCTGCTGTCGTCATCTGACTGGGGAACAGCTGCCTCTGAGGATGAGTCTGCTTTAAAACAGGGGCACAGCTGTACGGAGTGGGGCCCATGGACTCGTCTCTGGTGCTGATGGGCTGTCCCTGCATGTGGGGAGAGGGAGGACAGAGCATGCGTTTTTCTTCTCCAGGTGACAAAGTCCTAAGGGCAACTTGGGCTTTGGTTGTCCAGGAAGAAAAACTACAGTTCCTTCAACCCATAGCACCCTGTCAAAAGTTGCTGAGCACTTCTGACTGAAGGCTGGAAATGAAAGCTGCCTTTTTTTTCTTTTCTTTTTTTTTTTCACTTAAGTTTCCTTGGAAAGGCTGCCAGTGGCCACCTCGCCCCACCCTGCAGACGTGTGGGTGGGAGTGGGGGTAGCTGGCAGGAGGGAACATCACCAAAAAGGCAGAGTGACTTGGCTCTTGGCCACGCACAGGAGCAGGAACAGCTGCCTAGATGGCCCCCGGAGCCTGACTGATGTCAGCATAACCAGCGCTCCTTAAAACGCAACACCGTGTGTGGGGGGCGAGGGGGAGCAGGGCTGGGAGCAGGTTGAGGGGGGTAAGCAGTACATAAAACAACCTCTGCAGTTATTCCCCCCTGCCCGGCTTCAAAACAGACCTCTGCTTTTTGTAGGAAGGGGAAGGTTTTGAGTGAGTGAGTGAGAGTTATGAGAAATTCATAAAAGTAGAATAAGTTACTGAAAGCAAGGAGCAGAAGGAGCTCACGTTGTAAAATTTGTGTGTGTGGCGTGTCTGTTCGCTTGGGGTTTTTTTTTCCTTTTAAGAGAAGCATGGCTAGGAACAGTTCGGCACTGTTGGGTAAATCTGTCGGTGCTGTTCTCTTCTTTCTCCCCTATGTTGTTTCTGAGAACCTGTCACACTGTGACAGATCATACTGTCCAACATCATACTGTGTTTGATAAGTATCTGGCTTGCCTTGGGATGCTGTGTGAAATACGGCAGGATGTGGCATCCTGCAGGGAGTATGTCATCTGTGCTCGCTTGGCCTCTTGCGCTCGCTCGCTTGAGCAGAGGAGGGGAATGTGCACATCGGAAGAACACAGTTGTTTGCAGCTCCCTTCCACTCCCGTGTTGTTCCAGAGGGATGGCACTTCACATCACCTGTGAGGTTTACCAAAGCTGTCTTTCCTCGTGCGTTTATACCAAGGGTCTCTGATGGTGAGAGCCTCTGCATGGTTAAGGGTGGTGGAGCTATCTATCTGACCTCCGTGATGTGGGATGCACCAAATTACCCCTGGGATAGGTACTGAACTGAATGAATGCGAGTTCCTCTTGGTCCTGAGATGACTTATTCCAATTTAATAGCTAATACAGTAGTTTCTGAAAGTCGCAAGAGAATATGACATGTAGCTGGAAGTGCTGAGGGAAGAGGATACCAGCTTTTCCAGAACTGTGCAGCTCAATCACAGAACGAGGTTGGACTGGACATGAAACTGGATTCCAGGGTGACGTGGTGATTGCAGCCTCTGCCGGCTTTGCTTCTTCCCACAGCTGGGGAGTTGATTTTCCCAGTAGGCCTGTGCCAGCATAGTCATAGTCCTGCTGCTAGTCTTGTGGTGTTACCCCAACGCAGAAGTCGTGCTTGAATTGCTTGCGAGTGGTAATGCTGTGCACAAATCTAGGCGACGGGGCTAAGCCAGCTCATCCAGGTTTGTTGCAAAGCTGAATTTGCAAAATGCTGTCTCCATCAAGGCCAGTGTAATAATAAGTTGCAGAGATTCCATCTTGAAAAACAAACAGCATAACATAGGAGTTTGGGGAGGAGGATGTTGTGCCCTTCTATAAGGCTCTTGCTTTTTGTTAACTCAGGCTAACTTTACCAGTCAGATTAACATTTCCTATATAATTCCAGAATTCTTGTAGTAATTAGCAAAAATGACACAAGGTCACTGTAGTTGTGTGGGACTGAGTAAGCATCCATTCATGTTCTTTTCAATAGGGACCGTGGCATGAAGAATTTATTTACTGAAGGTCACAGAGGGAGACAGTAACAGAGACAGAAAAAAACCCAAATGCTCTAAATCCAGTCCTGTGTCTTCACCATTAGATCACGCTTCCTGTCTAGGCTGATGAACCCACATAAAAACCTTGGTTCACAAACAGGTGACATTCAAGTACTACCAGCATTGTAAAATAGGGCTAGGACTAATATATTTGCTCTGACTTTCATCTTGAGTGCCTGGTGGAACACCTGTAAGTATTTACATTTTAACATGAGCTTTTGTGCTTGTGAAAGCAGACAGTTTGACAGCAATGACCTCTCGCACAAAAGCCTGAATAAGTGATGAACTTCCAACAAATCCATGACCTGAACTCTGCTGGATGCATATTGAAGGCGACAAGTTAATATGGCCTGTGGCAGTACCGACAACAAGCCTGGCTCTGTGGTGGACTCTTCTGCTGGAGGTGGTCTGCAGATGTGTCTCTAACCACTGTCACTGCCCAAAGGCCTGGAAGTACGTGTGCCTCTACTCACTGCCTAGGTGAGGGCCTCAGGCAAACATTTGCTGCAGAAATGACTTGAGTGTTTCCAGGGGTTTCTCATCCGGCTGCTCTGCCCTGACCCCGGGTCAGCGTTGCAGGAAAGGCAGAAATGTGGATGCGTCTCTTCACTCCCAAGCGATGCACTTCAGAGTTCGCTGTGATTCAGTTGAATTGAGTGGTAGTTAAAACTGCAATTATGGACCGCTCTGGAGTTGGACACGTCTCTGCTGCAAGTGTGGTAACCCCTGGCTGTCAGACAGGGAAGACGGCCGTGGTACAGTAACCTCTGAAATCACCCTGACCTGAATCACACTGAAGCTGTGGCTCTGGAGACGTTCCCTCAGGACTGCCCTGTCCTGGAATGAGCAGTTCCTGGTACCTGCTTCTCCAGTGAAACCTGGGTTCAGAGTGGGGAATGCCTCTGGAAGCTGACAGAAATGCCTCTGGATGTGTGGTGGAAGGTTTTTCTAGTCCTATGGAGTAAGTCATGCTGCATGTTTTGCCTGCAAAACTGAAAACTAGAGGGAGTTGTACTTGTGTCTAATACCAAGTCAGATCAAAAGCCCATCGAGTCCGGGATGCTCATTGTTGTGGAGTTATCAAAACAGAGTATGGCAGAAAGACAACTATTAATGATTCTTTCCTGTAGCCTACCAGCAATGTGCAGCTTCTGGAATCTCTTGAGCCCAAGGGGTTTTATATAGGTTCAGTATTTAGGTTCAAGCATCCTTTTTTCTGAGCTTGTCCAGCAACTTTTTGAACCTCAATGGACACTTGGCTTGTGGTAGTGGTGCATTTTGCAGTTGTAACTGTGTGCTCTTTTGGAGGAAAGATGAAAAAAACAACTTTCTAAACCTGCCATTTGATGCTTCCACTTGATACCATTTAGGATTTGTGATAGGGAGTAGTCATTCAGTACTGACCTTCTCCACGCCTTTCAGGATTGTGTGGACCTCTGCTGTATCACCTCTGTGGCCTCCCTCCCAGGCTGAAGTATTGATCTGAGTATCAGTTGTTATGCAGAAGTTGTTCCATGCTTTTGATTACGTTGTTCACCAACACTTGCTAAAGCTTCGGTTTGCCTTGTTAACATCTATCACAGGCACATGCCAAAAGTACTTTTATTTGCCTACATATTTATTTGCTGTAAGACGTATACTTGGACAGGCTGAAAGATTTCCAGGTGCTGCCAGGATTCTCCTCTTCAGCAGCTTTTTTGGGAAACTTTCTCACTGTTGGCAGGTTACAGGCAGAAGATGCTGGTTGGTGAGGGTGTTTGCAGGTCTGGCTCAGTTACCTCCATCCTGATTGCTTGCGAACTGGTTGTTTAAATGGTGCTTTACTCCCTGCCTTCCTTCCCAAATACACTACTGGTCTCTTAAGAGCAGTGTCCCTGTATCCCTCCACTTAATACTTTTTTCCCTGCTACAAATGGCAGCCTGAAACATGCCCTGCATATCTAAAACCTTAGTGAATGCAACTTCTCCAAAGACAAGGGGCGTTTGTCCTTGCCAGCTCTGGGGGTATTTCTTTGAGCTCCACTCAAACCAAGTGATACTACCCACAAAAAAGTTTACCCATTTTCCAGTGCTAGCCTGCTTATTTGGGATGATGACTAGAATTCACCTGTTTGGTTTTGGCAGCTATCAGAGGAATTGTTTTGAGCTCTGTGAAGTAAAATATTCATTGATGTAACTCTACTATGTTCCCATTCCTTTTTTTTTGGTAGTTCGTCAGCCCATTTGTCCACCTGTAGGACTGCTCCATGTTGGGGGGCTTGGAGATTTTAATTTTTGCAGCCAGAAGAATTTTGCTTCAGTACTAACCCTACTGCTAGTATTTACTTACGTTAGATCACTCCCAGAGTACTTTACAAATCAGTGCCTACAATGCTACTGAAATGCAGCCACTTTTGAAGTGGAGAGTGAGAAAGGAGAGGTTTAGATCGGGTCATGCTAACCCCTTTCTGTCTCTGTGTAAAGTTCTGCACATTCTTCAGTACTGACATAGCCTAAAAAGGAACTTTGGCTTTTAAAACCCTACCTTAACCTGCCTACCAAGTGATGCATGCTACTTGATTTGTGGTTAGCTGATGAAAAACTTTATTCCAACTTGCCGGAACTGGGAACTTAGTTGTGAGTAATATGAAGGGTGTCGCTAGTGATTTCAAACCATTTGATAAATAAAGCCTTTCACAGTGAGAACTCAGCTTTATCTAGGTTACTTATTCCCTTTATTAAGCTTCTCAGGTTTGATGAAATGTAGCGGCCTTAGCAGAAACAAGCCCCATTCGTTGTGTAGTACTGAATTACAGTCTTTCAATGTTGCCGTGTATAAAACCGTTCTAATAAGCTGTTCAGCACTTACTGCTGTACTCTGTGAGCTCTGTGAATTATATGGTGTTTGGAAGCAGCGTATCTGTTTGGAGAAAGGAGGCAGGGGCTGTCCTTTTAAACGATCAAGTTGTGATTGAGTTCTGATTGTTGAATTCAGAGCTCGTCTTGTATTGCTCTGCTGCCGCTCTACGCATTTAGTATCCTAAATTTAAATTTAGTATCTTAAAGGCCGCGTGAGGACCAAGGAATGGAGCCTAGCGTGGCATATGCTTTGCAGGTGTCTCTCTGCTCTTGGGTCTTAGATCAGGAAAACCTGAAAGCTAAAATAAAGTCATTGTAAGCAGGAGGGAATCTTTATGTTGCTTTAATTAGAAGTATTTTCTTAACTGCCTTTTTTTCTGAGGGTACATAACCTAAATATTAAAGATCTTAAAGATCTTAAAGTATCTAAAATATCTTAAAGATCTTAAAATATATTTTTCATGTGCAACTTGCTGTAGGGAACCTGCTTTGGCAGGGGGGTTGGGCTAGATGGTCTCCTGAGGTCCCTTCCAACCCCCACCATTCTGTGATTCTGTGAAAGGTATGCCCTAAAGTGGTAGACCAAGAAGCTGCTAAGGACTTTTTGTATTTGTTCCTCTGTCTTCTGAAAGTTCAGTTTTGGCTGGATCAGTTCTCTAGTTGGACTTGCTATGCAGCTGATTTAGTTGTGCTGGTACAAGGAGTCAATGGAGAAGACATGGGAGAGGAGGACTTTTGATTTCAGTGCAAGATAGAACAGATTTGAAAAGCCCGTGCAACCATAATTGAAAAGACTGGTGCTCAAACCATCAAAACCATCACGTCTTTGTAGTGAAGCAGGGGCCAGGAGGAAAAGTGGAAGAACCAAGCAGAATGCCTTTTTGCCAGTTTATCTTTGCAGGGACCTGGAACCAACACTGGGTGAAACAGGAGGCACTGCTTGCTAAGATGGATCCTGGAATCCATGCAGCAGTGTTGCTGGGTTGATTAATTCCTGCGCACAGAGCCTAATCCAAGCTCTGCTCCATGGGTAGGGGGTCATTAGCAATGTTTGTTGTATCTGTCCTCGTAGATAGGAGCTGCATCTGTTATGTTGTTGGGCTTAGGATCTTTACCGGCTTGGAGTTGTGATGTTGAAAAAACAACACAACCTTTTCTTTTTTATCTTTTTTTTTTTTTTTTTTGAAGGTGCTTAATTTTTAACTTGTATATTTTTACCTGCATTCTGGCTTCCAGCTTCATTGAGGGTAAGAGTGAGCATCCGCTCCATGGTTGCTACCAGTTCATGGGTATCTCTGTGCGGTGATGCCAGTAACTGAAAGAGCGGCAGGCTTATGTTAATAGTCACTTTTCCCTGACCCCCCCTTTTGCATTTCCCACTTACCCCTGTCTTTCAGGTACATTGTGGTGTTTGCCTTCAAAGGTTGTATTTAGCATCACTTGTATTTTGCCCCCACCACTTCAAGGCAAGTATTCTTCCAGGTATGTGACTACAAACAATGCAAAAGGAAAAATCTCAATGGAGATCTGTGCGTGATGTTTGTTATCTCTTTGAAGCTGCCTTTTTCTTAAGAGTCTTTTGATATTTAGGTCTTTCCTCTCAGCTTTCCCCTTTCTGGTGTGTCTTTGCCTGGATAACTTAAAAAATTCATAATGATGTTGAATTAGTGACTTCAGAATGGTTTCTTTAGCAACCTATATGTGTGTTTGACATCGTAGGCTGAAGAAGCAGTTTATAATCTACAGCAAAACTAGCTTAAGGAGAAGGGTTTGGTTTTGTTTTTCGTGATCTGTTTACCCCCTCACCTCTAGCAGTTCATTCCTGTTGCTGTACTGTACTCACCTCCTCTTCAGAGATGCTGATACAAGGGTTTCTGGGGTTTCTCTGTAAGCCTTACCTCTGAACGAGCTGGGAAGACAGTCCTCTTTAATTTTTTCTGTGTTTTGAGAGTCATAGCCAACTTTTGTTTTGGTCACTAAAGGGGAAGCAAACCGTAGGCTTTCACCAGCATGGGAATGAGCAACTGGAGGAAGGGGCAGAGCTTCTCGAGGTGTTGACTCTGAGTGCAAGCGGCACAAAACTACACACTGTTTGCATCAAGAGGCTTGAGAGTTTCAGCTGTGAAGATAGTCTTGTCTTCCTGCCTTAGCACACAGTCACTGTCTGCTCTCTTGATGCACAGCTCTTCATTGCATTAGCTGTGCAAAAATTCTGTTGCTTCTGTAAATCGGGTTTCCTTTAGCTGTTCTTTCTGCTCCCAAATTAATTTCCATCTTAAATGAATATCTTTCTTGATTACACTTGATATTGTGTAAGGAGATCAATCATGTTTCATCATGTAAGATTGTGGTCCAGGTTTTGTTCTGGCTGCACTGGTACAAATCTGGTGCAATATTGCCAGTGCCGGTGCAGTGTCTTTTGTGGAAGAAGTCACTTTGTGTAGCCAGGAGCAGAGAGTATCAATCACTGTGTAGAGATACCAGCTTAAAGAAAATAATAGTGGAGACTGCTGTAGGTTTTATTGGAATGCCCAGACTTCTGCTACAAGATACGGAACTAAACCTATGCTAAAGGTCAAGTAGATACAGTAACTGCAACAGCACATTTCCAAGAGAATTGTCTTGTTGCGAATGAACGTAGAGTGTGAAGGGGCTTTATGGCATCTGCACACTTGATGATACACGCTCTATCAGGGGTTATCATCAGTTACAATAGTCCATTTGTTTTTAGATTTCTGAAGTTATTTTTTATAACTGTTTGGGAGAGTAGCATGTAAAACAGTGCAGCGTGTAGAAATCTAAAACTCCAGCCAAAAGACACCTCCTTTTTGTGTCTACGTGTTGCAGCTGTCTATCTCTTGGCAGCAGGCAGCCTGTGGAGAATGGGAGGTTTTAGCGCTGAAGCGTGGAAGAGTGAATTAAGGAGTTCTGAACTTAAAACATTCTTCTTTGCTAGAGAATTTCAGTCCTTACCATTGCTTAGTTATTTGGAGACTATTTGTAGGATTGTTTCTTTTCTTTTGGTAACTCCTTATATTCACAATATGATAAAACTGAGACAGGTCACTAACTCTTCCATTTTCTCACTTATTCTACAGTTTGGTACTCAGATGAATTGGAGTTGGTTGTACAGATACCCAGCCGGGGGAAATACAAAAAAGAGCATGCGTGTATTTTTTTATGGGGAGGAGAGGAGGAAAGGGGAGATTTCAGTTTTTCATTGTGAAATAGACTTCTGTATAAGCCAAATAAATAACATTTTGTTGTAGGGGTATCAGCACAGGTAATACCATTTTGGTTTGGGACATGTTGTTTCTGTGTAAACTACGGATAGTATCTTAACACATAGGGCATAGTTACACCTTTTAAACTCCCCTTGTCACACCAGGAAAGCAGAGGATTTTGTGAAATGGGGCAGTGTCGTAGCTTCCTTCCAATAACTAGACACTTAAATATTTGCATTTTGGAGTAAGTAGATGCACACTTTTGTACTATACAAGTAAAGTGGCAAGGGAAAGGTGTAATAAGACATTGTGAGGCTTTCCATTAAAAGCTATTTCAAAAAAATACTTCGTGTGTTTGGTTATGCAGGTAGTGTCAGAGTGGAGGGTGGAAACTGCGTCTTCAACACTCCAGGAAACAGGGTTGGAGTGATGACCTCCATCTCCCTCACAGACTAAATCCTTGCCTTTTGCCCAGGCTTTTCGTTATTCCAGCCTGGTCTGGGGTATGGTTTTCCTTTCAGCTGAGACATTTGTGTTGCTGTAGCTGTTGCATCTGCACTAGGCAGGCAGAGAAAGCCGGCATGGACCGTTTGTATGCTGGTAGGACTGCTGCCCTTGCTGGGCTGCTCAGACTGGAAAAGGTATGGTTAGTCGTTCAGCTTTTGCCTGTGTGCATGAAGCCTGACTTTTTGCTCCATAAAAGAGACTAAAACTTTCCCAAATGTGTAAGTTTTAGTGTGCAAAGGTCGTGTGGTGCTTCAGCAGGTTTTGGCTTTATTTTTTTTTTTTTTTTTTAAGGTTCATAACTTTTAAGCCTTTGCTTTTTTGGAGGCTGATATTAAAAGGGGTGGAAATCATCCCGGGGAGAGGAAAAGGACAAGCTAACCTTGGCACCTGGGGCCTGACTATTATGTTGCACTTCCTCTGTGGGGCGGCGCGGGACGCGGGGCGGCCGGAGTGATGTTCTCACAGCAAATGGAGGAAGTTGCTTGAGCAGAAGCAGTGCTTCTGGATCTCCTCTTGCCTGGGGGATGGGGCAGGCTGGTGAAAGAGGGTTACA
>NW_010314916.1:130646-130885 GCF_000700745.2 Antrostomus carolinensis | reverse complement strand
CACGGGGGGGGGGGGAGAAAAAGAAAAGGGAGGGGGGGGGAAACCCACCAAACCAACAACCTGATCCCTTGGCTATGTGCAAAGCTTGACAAACTTAACGGAAAAGTGAATACTTGGGGAAGGCCGGGAGGGTTTGGAGAGCAGAGATTGTTTCCCTGACTGAGGGGAAGGTACCGCGGGAAGGAGCCAGGGAAGGATGGCGGGGGGTGGCCGCTCCTCTCCCCGGTTGCTGACTAAAC
>NW_010314916.1:118104-130574 GCF_000700745.2 Antrostomus carolinensis | reverse complement strand
TGCTCCTGCCTCTTGGTGCGCTGGGCTGGGAGACCTGGTCGTCTGTGGACTGGGCTGAGAGACCTGGCCGCCCCTGTACTGGGCTGGGAGACCTTGCTGTCCCTGTACTGGGCTGGGAGACCTGGCCGCCCCTGTACTGGGCTGGGAGACCTTGCTGTCCCTGTACTGGGCTGGGAGACCTGGTCACCCGTGTGCTGAGCTGCCACCTCACCCCAGCAAGTGTTTGTGGTGATGCCCAAGCAAAGGGGACGCCCGTGCATCTGCTGCCCTTGTGTGTTCAGTCATCGGTGCAGTGCCTCAAATAGCAACCCCAGCCTGCTGGAAGGCAGCTGTCCTGTGCGGGAGAGTGCTCCCGTCCAAACTGGTACTGGTACCCATGGCTTCCTCGCCTGCTGAGTCAGGGCCCTCCACAGCCCATGCTACTGCCATAACAGTTGGAGGCTGTTGCTGGGGCACGAGGAGCTTCCATCCGAACTTGGTGCTGCTGGCAGGTGCCTGGGGAGGGGACAGCCCTGCGGGGCAGAGCTGCGGATCTGTGGCTCTGCCAGGCTCTAGCTGGAGATGGTGGTGATGGTGCAAACTGCAGAGGCTGCAGGAGGGCAGAGGCTGCAGCAGCAGTGAGGCTTGGCCGACACGCTGCTCTGCCACAGGTACAGACTTCCCCATCTCAGCCCAGCCCGGCGCTGTGAGACAGTGAATTCTGGCTGCTGTTCAAGTTTAATGTTTCCTTTCTTGGCCTTGAAGGCAGATGGAGCCCAGGGTAGCCCTTACACAGAGCAGGAGGTATTTATAATGATTCTTTCAGGTCGGTAATGTTCAAATCCTATTTTTCTGTTCTTCTTGTTTTGTTTTCCATAAATCATGTGCTGTAAAGTTGGAACAGCCTTGGAACAGCTGCGGCTTTTCACCCATGTGCTTCCCTCCCCCCCACTCTGCATTAGGAGTAAGTGAAGGATGGGTTGCATGTGAATCACCTCTGTACCTATTTCACTTCTCCTGTCCCAGCAGTGAAAGACAGAGAAGGACCCTGTCCTGACAGGCAAAAAGGGTGTGTGTCTCAATTGTTTGAGGTCAACTAAGTTAGCTGAACACAATTAAAAAAAAAAAAAAAATTCTCTTGATGCTCCTTCAGGTACAGCCTGCTGTGTCTGAAGCCATGTTTGTGGCTGTGTTAATGTGTTAACTTGCATCTTAATGAACATTCAGATAGATTTTCAGTAATGTTAATATGACTCAGCTGAGCTACCATGGTTGTCATCACGAGTGAACCTGTCTGGCCCAAATGGACAAGCTTGCTGGAGGCTTTAGTTAGCAGGACAGCACCAGTCAGTATTTCTGATGGTCTAATTAAGATTATTTGCCCTTTCTTTGTTGTTTTTTTTTGCCAAAGCTGAGTGCTGTAAAAAAATGTTTATATTGTGATGTGGAAATCTACAGATCTCACCCAGGAGTTGCTTTGTTGCACCTTTGTGCAGTTCTCATCACCTCAGTGCAGTTCTCAGCTGGGTGTGTTGTGCCTGGCACTCCTTCACAGCACACCTGGATGCTCTTTTATGCACGAGTCAAATGGCAGTGTGATTTCACAGGGCCTTGCAATCCTTTGCCGAGCGGCCTTACAGATGAGCTGGGATGCTGGACTTCTGTCAGTATGTTCTCAATGATGTAGATGTCTGCTAGCTGGTGTGGAAAGGTTATGAAGCACTCAAGTGTCCGAGTGATGCCTCCGTTCTGCTTTAAACACTCCACTTGTGACTGGCTACAAGGGAGAGCACCTAGTGACAGGGGCTTAAAATTGGTAAAACCTGAATCCTTAAACATCTAACTTTTTTCCCTGCTTGTTGTAGGTAAAAAAGGCTTGTTTGGTCGTGTTTTTTTTTTCTAGCATAGGAAAAAGTTTCCAGGAGATAGGAAGCCACTCAGAAGTTACTGTTAAACCAGGTGTACATCATCGGTTTTTAAAGCAGTCAGATTGTCCGTGGCTGTAGGAAAATGGAATTATTTTGAAAGGAGAGGGGTATATAACTGCTTGAGTGCTTAGACATAGGGTCTGAAATGCTGAATAACTGCAGTTCTCACTAACTTCACAAGGAGCGCTTCTGGAAATGGCTCTTGATGCACTGGGTACAAAGCACTACAAGTGCGGGTAAACAGTTCTTTAAAATATTTTGGCACACTGAGAAAACTTCAGCGAGTGGTACTTGGAAGCTGAACACTTGACTTTTAATGGATAAGATCAGTTTAAATAGGTGCGTTTGTCTTCCTTCTGTGTGTATGAGAGAGGGGAACAGCAGGGCAAGTAAAAAAATCAGAGGAAAAGACCTCACTGCTGACTTGGGAGACTTGTCTGACCTTCTGAGCTCCGTGCACTCGTCTGTGGTTTCCAGCCAAAGGCTCTCACTTTGAGAGCGCCTTGCTTCTCATGCTGAACTATTTTTTGACGCAGTGAATGAATGCAATATGTTAACACTCCTGTAAGTCCCAGAATTGCTTGGCTGCCCCTTGCCCTGCCTGACTTGTGCTAGCTGAAAAGGTACCATTGTTTGTTCTGCAAACAGTGGGTGATGGTTGTTTCCAAGGTGACTATGGCGCTGTTGCTGCCCTCTAGTACAGAAAAAAAAAATTGGCTTTAAACACCTGAGAGCATCCCACTGTCACCAGAGACGGCAGGAGGGACGAAAGAGCTGTTTGTTAGAGCTCTCTGGGCTGATTATTAGAATTAAGATGGAGAAAAATCCAGTAAGCTGAGAGGGGCAATGCGTATGTTTGGTTTAGACTACAAAAAGTTCTTTCTAAATAGTGCATGGGTACAGCTATTGAAACGGGTGATTATTTCTAAGGATGGGTCTCTGATGAGAAGAAATTAAGGTGAATTTAAGGTCTCTGAAACATACAGATAACTGTTAGTTGCAGTTTGAGTTTACAGTAGTAATATTCTTCTTTTTCACTTCAGAGGTTTTGAAGGTTGGTCCAGCGAGGGTGTATGGACTTCCTGCAAGGAAAGCGAGAAGGGAGCACTCTGCAGTTCTGCTAGACTTAGAGGTTTTCAGATTGTTTTGGCAAACAATTATTTGGAGATAAAGTATGCATCCCCCAGAAATAAAACCCCAGTAGTCAGTTCTTCCATTGCTTTTGTGTGTTCTTGGAAGGCCTGTGGTTCTCAGAACAGTGGCTTATTTTGAAGCATCTCGGTGGATGGATTAGAAGCATTTTTTCAGTCCTCTCCCTGTGCTGCCTGCCCATCTACTGATGCAGCTGTTTTAGTACAGGGACGGGGGTGGAGGGTGAGTTTAAAAAGAAAAACGAACCAAAACTTTTTTTAATTGGTCATGGATGCTGCTAGCAGAACTTTGCCTCCCTCCCCATCAGGTTTAGTACAGTTCATACGCAGGTTTCAGTAAACATTAACCACTTTTATCAGGGCTCACAGCATGCTGAATGGTTAGCAAAGAGCATGTACCGAGTGAGACAGAGAAAATGAGCAAGTCCAAGGTCAAAAGGATGGTAGGTTTTTCTTTATTAAAATAAGGGGTGGAGAAGGTTGAGAATGCTTTGTGGAAAAAAATAGGCCTGTGTGAAAAACGTGGTTCTTGTCCTGAAGCTTTCATCCAGGTGAGAGTATGTGGGGGTACCGCGAGGAGGGTGTGCATCTTTAATTTTTCTTCTGCTCTAGAGAGATGACCAGAACACATCAGCCCTCCTTGCGCTCTTGCTGACTGACAGCATGAACTCCTCATGACTCAGATCAATCCAGAGCAGAGTATGATCTTCACTATCGCTTGTCACATCTTTATATGGGCCTGCTCCTACCCAGCATCCACAAAGCTCCCACTGACTTCAGCCAAGCGCAGGCAGCAAGAGGTCACAGTTTCCTCCCCTCCCTCCCTGCATGAAGCAATGACACAAAGCCATCCTGGTTAGGAAGAGCTGGTTAAAGAACTGTGATTTAACAGTTTGCCTCACCTTTCTTTCTCTGAGGTGACTTGGATGTTTCCTTATTGCTTTTGAGCAGTGCAGTGCTGCTAATGATGCTGCAAAATGAATTGCTGTAGTGATTAAAAAAAAATAGTTGATAGGCTTAGCAATGAAAATGAGGTAAATTGCAGGTAAATGAATGAAATATTTTCAATTGAGGTGTGGAGAAAAAAAAAAAGCATTTTGAAAAGAGCATGTGACCTGCCCTCATGAAATTTGTTGAAGCATCTGATGGCAGAGTTCAAATTTTAAGTTATTTTTAATTGTGCAAATCAGCATATCCTGTCCCTCCTAGCTCCATTCAAATAATACTTTGCAAAAGAAAGAAGCAGCAGCGTTCACCTGCACGTTTCCTAGAAAACAGCATCATTGAAATGTTGTACCTCATTGGAAAAACACAGATTTACTTAAATGATACATCAAACACAGAAGAAATCCAAACCGGCTGTGGCTGATCTGACAGTAGTTTGAGAAACACCCTCCGCTGCATGCCCCTCAAATAAGAAACGTGTGCGCACAGTTAAAAATCTCATCTTTGTGGTGACACAGATGATTCAGTGCAGGAAACGAGAGGAATCTCATTCAGCAGTTAAGCATTTGTGGGGCGGGGGTGTGAGGAGATCATGGTGTTCAACACACCCGGTTAGAAACCTTCAGGCTCCTTTGCTTACTGCATTTTATACTGATTTAAATCAGGGCTGATGCTTGAAGCATCAGCGTGAGAAGCAAATCCCATCCTGGTTGTTGCACCTGGGTCAGCTGGGAGATGAGAGATGAGGAGGGCTTTTGTTGTAGGTTTGAAATTGTAACTACAGACATTAGCCATCCAACTCAAAGCCATCCCTTGGCATGTGAGGTGCAAGGGCTCAGCTGTCCTGTCCCGCTGGAGCTGAGCTGTGGGGTGGCCAGGCCAGTGCATGGAGAAGGGCCACCACCAGGGCTGCAGTGGTGGCCCATGCTCTTCCTCCTGCCATGGCTGTGTGGTCCTGGGGATGGCAAAGGGAGAGGAGCTTTAAATGCAGGCTTGCAATTACAGCCTCTTGGAAGATGCCTTAGTTCATCTAAATATAAAATACGGACTGTGGTTTTGGTCTTAAATATTTGTGGGATTTTACCAAACCACTACAAACAAACAAAGTAAACAGCAGCGAAAAGTGACACATTTCAGGCAGGATTTATTTTTTCTTTTTCTTTTGCAAGGTGATGTGGAGACTTGTATTCTGTGACTCAGTGTTCAAAGGAAAGACATTTCTCAAATTGAGTACTTCTTTGTTCTCTTATTCACAAACTTCCCAACGAGCTGTATTTTAAAGTTTTTCAGGAGGCTGGGGTGTAATTTTCTTTTTAACTCTTGTTGATGTTCTCCAACAGCTTCCCAGGTGTTTTGCCTCCTTCTTCAATTTTCAAACAAAACCAAACAAACAGAACTTCCTTTCCTAATAAGTCAATAGCGTGTTGTATTAGAAGCCCTTGTAAAGTCTATGGAGGGAAAAGAAATCGTGTGCTACTTGAATTCTAAAATACATTTACTCAGTATTAAGGGTGAGTTTAATGGGAGCACGTACAAAATATTACGTGTGTGTGTAAACTTCTGCCTTGCCTGGAAACTGACCAAGGAATAAAGTCAGAAAGACAATTTTCAGATTGCTTTGATGCCTCTGCAAAAGCATCTGCAGTTTTGTATTTGCTGTAGGTCTCCAGCTGATAACCGGCAATAATGAAGTGGCTTTTCATACCGTTTTATTGAAATTATTTATGCAAATACAGTGCAAACTTTATTGCAATAGCAATCATTTCCAGTGCACAGCTGGTAAACAAACCCATTACCATTCATTCTCCAGCACCTCGATAGCTTCTGCTCAGTTCTCGCTGCTGTAGCCGGCCGTGCGTGCTCCCAGCATTTATTCCTTGACTCCAGCAGACCCCCAGGTTTTGCCTGCTCAGTTCACTCTTGAAGAACCTCTCATCCTATTTTGCCTTTTTTTTAACATCTGTGGAAAAATAATTGTCCTGTCAATCTGCGAGGCCACAGTCCTGTTCCCCTCTGAAATTGTTTCATAAAAGGTATCTCAGAGGACTGTTAGGTGCACTGTGGGCAGGAGAAATTACACAAATCTCCTTTTTAGATACCCTTGCAAAGACTTCAGTGCACAAGTACTGAAGGCTGCTATAAGATCTCCGGGGAGATCTTATAGCAGCCTTCCAATACCTGAAGGGGGCCTACAAGAAAGCTGGGGAAGGACTTTTCATAAGGGCAATTAATGACAAAACTAGGAGAAATGGGTTTAAACTGAAAGAGAGGAGGTTTAGATTAGATATTAGGAAGAAGTTCTTCACTGTGAGGGTGGTCAGACACTGTCCCAGGTTGCCCAGAGAAGCTGTGGCTGCTCCTCCCTGGAAGTGTTCGAGGCCAGGTTGGATGAGGCTTTGAGCAACCTGGTCTAGCGGAAGGTGTCCCTGCTGATGGCAGGGGGATTGGAACTAGATGATCTTTAAGGTCCCTTCCAATCCAAACCATTCTATGATTCTATGATTCTATGATTAAGTACTCTCTTAAATCTCTAACACACAAAATCTTTTGATAACATAGTGAAGGGACTCATTCTCTCAACTAAATTTCTTTCCTTTCTCCTTCAGCTGGGCTCTCCCAGGCTGGGGAAGACAGTCTCATTGCTCCCAAACTGTCGTGGTCAGGTTTGGCTTGGTAGGAAATTTTTGTTGGGCAAGATGTGAGAGATCTCTGTGCCATGTGAGTGCTAGGAGAAAACAGGGTGGATGCCCCACCATTGCCTTCGGGCAACCAGGAGGGGTTGGTGAGACTTGTGTTTTTTATTTCCTATCATGGTGCAGATGGGCCTCAGTTCGTTTCTTCACTTAAGGAAATGTTCACTGGCTCTCCCACTGAACTTCAGTTACAGTGTGTGATTTGGGGTGGGTTTTTTTTTGTTTAATTACTGAGCTCAGTAGAACAGAGCAGGTGACAGGTATTCATTAATAAGCCATGCTGCTTAGCTGCCATTTAGGAGCACTTTGGCGTCGATTTGCGTGGGTGTCTTCTTGTGTATCTTAGGGCAAGCAGGATTCAGCTTCAGTGATGCTGAATGTGGCCAGCAGATCAGGAGAGGTGATTCTGCCCCTCTACTCTGCTCTGGTGAGACCTCACCTGGACTACTGCATCCAGTTTTGGAGCCCTCAGCACAAGAAGGATGTGTACCTGTTGGAGAGTGTCCAGAGGAGGCCCCAAAAATGATTAAAGGGCTGGAGCCCCTCTGCTGTGAGGACAGGCTGAGAGAGTTGGGGCCGTTCAGCCTGGAGAAGAGAAGGCTCTGGGGGGACCGTATAGTGACCTCCCAGTACCTGAAAGGTGCCTCTGAGAAAGCTGGGGAAGAACTGGTCACAAGGGCATGCAGCAATAGGACGAGGGGTAATGGTTTTAAACTAGAAGAGGGTAGATTTAGGTTGGATATTAGGAAAAAGTTCTTCAGTATGAGGGCAGTGGATCATTGGAACAGGTTGCCCAGAGAGGTAGTGGAGGCCCCATCCCTGGAGATATTCGAGGTCAGGCTGGATGAGGCTCTGAGCAACCTGCTCTAGTAAAGATGTCCCTGCTCACTGCAGGGGGTTGGGCTAGATGGCCTCTGAGGGTCCCTTCCAACCCGAACCATTCTGTGATTCGGTGACTCTAGATGCAGGTGTGTTTGGGGCAGGCAGAGGTGCCTGGCATTTCTGCTTCAGGAGCCAGAGCTCCCTGGGCCAGAGGCAGACGGTGTGGCATGCTCCCATCCTGCAGCAGGACCTGGGCATCCATAGCCCCATCTGGGCTCCTCGGTGCAGGGTGCTGACCAGCTGAACCATCCAGATGGGCTACACGTGGGCTGGCAGCCGTGAGCTGAGCATCCCGGCTGCGAGGTGGCAGGGGGCCTGGAGAGGTGGCCTTGTGCGCTCCGCTCTGCCTGGCTTAACAGCCTGGATTGTTTCAGTCTTGCAGCTCTTGGGTATGGTCTTAGGTTCAAAGCACTAATGACTTCCTCGTTGGGACCCAGACTCTTTAAATTTTTATTAAAGGGATTGTCTGTGCTGACATTTAGCAAGCACCAGATGTTGGCTTTTAGTTACCACTGTGGAGGTGGCATAGCTAATAAAGGCAAGGGTAAGAAACTTGTGAGAAACTGCTTGTCAGATGTGGCTTTGTCTACTGCAGCCGGCGTGATGGCTGTCGCTTCTTCATGGGCCAGCGTTCTACAAGAAAGCTTTTTTCTTTCCTCCTTCTCCTTTTTCTTCTCTACTCTTGACTGGCCAAGTGTTTTCCAAGCGCACGTCTTTTTCAGGTGGCCTTGCTCTTTTGTTAGAGGCTGGCTAAATGCAGGGAGAGTGCAAAGGTAGTTCGGTAGCAGATTTGGGGTTTTTCCCCTATATTTTAGTATTTCTTCTGTACATAACTTTCCTGTAGATCATACTTCTCCCCCTCAACCTCTTTTCGCCATACCCTCTCTCAGAAAATGTCAGCAAGCGATTGTTTCCTTTGCAGAGCTGCGAGCCCCTAGACAGAGGCTTTTCCAGTTTTATGAATGCACCATTTGTTGCTGAGGGCACAACTGTTCGATGTAACTGGCTGCATCCCACTCTGCTTGGGACCAGCATGCGCTACAGCCAGGCCGTGCATAAACCAGATTTTTGTATTAAATGGCACCATTTTGTCCACAGCAGCAGTCTTGTCTCTCTTTTGTGTGCATGTGTGTTGCAGTTTTCAGATGCAAAATCTATAAAGAAGAGCAGTTTTGCAGAAATACATGTTACTGGGTGAGCATACCGTGCTATTTTAAGGTTTATTTTTTCTTAGGGAGTTCCTGATGAGTGAGATTTCTTCATTATTTTGTGCAGGCGGACCGAGGCAAAAGCACATTTTAAAATATTTTATGAAATGGGTGCATGGTATAACATTACAAATGTAGTTGTTTTATTGGGGACGTACTCAATTATAACTTAACTGAAAATACACGTAGCACTTTGAAAGTGTATGTGCTCATTTATGTTTTATTGTATGTCATCAGCCCACTATATCCCCCCCCCCACCCTGCTTTTCTCGTTCAGTGCAGCAGGGCTGGAGACTCTATTGATGTAACCACTTAAAGATCCGCTGTGCTTTATGTTTTTAACTATGTCTAGGAAATGTCATCCGATGTCAAACCTGTTGCAATTCACTGGTTTTGGCCAAAACGATGCCCGCAGCTCTGGGCTGCTGCGCTGGGTCAGGGGAGGCCAGAGGGGCTGCGCGGCCATTGTGCGCGGCTCCCGTCCTAGATGAGATGCGGTCGTTAATATGTCGCAGCACAGGTTTCTACAGCACACACACATGTGCGACACTTGGTTTACACTTAAAATAATGCAACACCGAGCTTGGAGCAGCCTGGGAGGTGGATGAGGAGGGGGCGGAGGCGCAGCTGGGGTTTAGTGAGTACCATGCTGTTTATTTGCCCTTTCTCTGTCGTTTCCCCCTCGGCCCTGAAAAGCAGCTTTTGGAAAGTGCCGTCCCTGTTCTCAGCTTCACGAGCACAGGCTGTAAAACAGGGAGGTTGCATGAGGCTCTGGTCCCAGCAGCTGAATCACAGCTTAGGCCTTTAGTCCACGCTGCCTATCTCATTTGTCTCAATGCCAGGAGTTTCTCCTTGGAAGCACACTGGGCTCGGTTTGCCGTCTCTCTCATACCTGTTGAGTCCCCCTCAGCAAATAATAACACCTCCAAAGCAACCTCACTAGCTTAGAAATCGCCCACTCATGCTTCAGTAAAAATACTTTCCATGCTCTATCATAATTGTATTTAAAAAATGGGGAAAACTGGAAACACCTCTCATTTTCCCTCTTTTTAAAGAAGATGGTACTGAGTGGAGAAGGTGAGGATTCCCCACCTCACTTTCCTTTGGGTACCTAAACAAGTCTGAGCATTGGGCAGGCTTGCCTGAAACATCATAATCCATCCACCAAAAAGAAATAATAAAAACGTACAGCTTTGCAGGCTTTCTGTGGAGGTTTCCACCCCCCCCAGCCCCCCATCTCCATGTTCCTTCATATATTCACTGCCCACATAATGTTACCCGTGGGATGAGGGTGGGAAGGGGAAGCTTGTTCTCTTTCATGTGACTGCAGTACAGTTAATAATTGTACCAGACTTCAGGCGCTCGCGTGACCAAAGGAATTGATCGGATTCGTAAGCAGACAGAAGTTTTTCAGGCACATCTTCGTGCCTCAGCATCCCAGCAGATTCAGAGAAGGAGCCAGATCTGCTTTCTCTGTGATTGCTCATTTGTTATGAGCTGGCTAGCGTATAGCACGCAGAGACAAAAGCCGCCCTGGCCTGAAAAGCCCCCAAAGAAAAGCAGTAGAGTAAATACATCTGTAAAACAGCGTTTAGGTTACAGACTGCGTGTGTCTCATGCGCTCGTGCTTGCTTGCTCCATCTCCCCCTCGACTTGCTGCCTTAAAAAAGGGATAGCAAAATAGTTTGATAAAATGCATCAAGTGCTAAACTGTTGATATGATTTAAAAAAAAAAGAAAAAAAAAAAAGGAGTCTTCACTGAAGCATGTGTTTCCAACACTTTAATCTTTTATGGACTGCATACTTGCTAGGGGAGTGGAAGGGGATGTTGCAGGCTTACTTTCAGTGTACTTAAAAATCTCCCACAGCATGAAAACTCCCCAGAAAACATGTGAAACAACGGCCTGGAAACCAGGAAGTTTCTGATGCCTAACATTCATTGCTCTGAGGGATTTACTGTGCTCAGGAGGTCATGTAATAATCTTTCTTCTTTGTTGCCTTCTCTAAGTTTATTTTACACATGACGGATGGATATGTGTGTCGCTGAGCTTTTAGGGGTCCTCATTTCTGTAGCGTGTTTTTGCCCCCGGTTCTTTTGTTACTGTACTCCCATGATTAATACGTCTGCTGCTTAAAATGGCTACTGAACCACCACCAACTGCTTAACCCCTGTCAGAAAACACCCAGCACAGCTTTGAGTTGGTGCTTTTGTTGCTTAGCTGGTATATTTCTGATCTTTGGGCTATCCATTAACCCTGTGAATACCGTACACAGTGAAGACGTAAATCTGCTGAACATACATCCTGATGCTGTGATCACTGCTGCTGCCCCTGCACCACGCTCTGGTTAGATTTGCGTGGCGTGCAGTCTTCTGGGTGTGTGGTTTAGGTTTGTTTTGTTTTGTTTTGTTTTCATTGTTTCCCCACCCCCTTACCACTTTTTACAGTTTTGAGGGTTTTTTTTAAGGAGCTGCAGAAGTTGCTAACGTAGAAAAACAGTGATGAAGGTGGCAAGTTTGGCACTTGAGGGCTGGCAGTCCTGGTGAGTTGGTAAGGAAGATCCAGTTCCCTACAGTAAATAAATTGTGTGTCTAGTTTCAGTCTGTGATGGACTCAGAGTTTTGTTTTCTGGCATCTCCTTTTCCTGCACCTACGTGTGCTGGAGTGTGATGGAGCGTGAAAGGAGTCCGAGGAGACAAGGTGTTGCAGCTTGGGTCTGGTTGCCAAAATAAAACCCCAAAAAAACTTTGACCGAAAGGAGAGTTAACCGGAACATACCACAAAACAGGTTAGGCAGGACGCTGAAGCCAGATACGAACCTTCAGCTGTGCTTTAAGGCATCTTCAGTGCGCCCTTCCTCCCTCTGCCCTTTCAGGATTTCCCCCCCTCCTCCCCATTATTAAATAATCCTGTGCTGACTGGGTTTGAACGTGGGGCAGGCGGATGGTTGCAGCGCTTGCTCGCCTGCTGCCAGCTGTTTCTTAAGAAACAGAGGGTGCACTTGTCCGTGCCCGTCATCCCATCCCTGCGCGGCATGTGTCTGTCTGTGTGTGTGTTTCTGCCTTCGTCCCTTTCATGGGTTGCCTTGAGAACGGTCCCAGCCAAAAAGTAGCGGGGGAGGAAGAGCAGCAAGGAGACAGGGAATGCTGGCGGGTGGAGCTTGGAGGGCTGATCCTCCACGTAGTTAATCATTACTTGCAGCATAACCTGTTCCTGTGTTCTAGAGGTTTCACCGGCACCCTCAGCCAGAAGCATATGAGCAATATGTGACAAACTGCTTTTCGAGCAAGACAGTTTGCCTTGCAGCAGCAAGTCCAGCATCTAATACAAGACACGATTTCTTCTGTAACATGTTTATGCCCAATTGTTCAGTAAACATACCATATATAGTCCGGTTCGTGCTCACTATAACACCCTGCTGCAAGGCGACTTTGCTAGTACCACACAGATTCCTTAGCTCCTGGTAACCGGCTGACAAATAGGATGTGTTCATATGTAACATAAATATTCCACACAAGTGGGGTTTTTTACGCTCCTGCTCATAGTGCATAAAGCACGTGTTTCTGATCATGACAGTCTTAAGTTTGAAAAACGAAGAGGATTATACAAAACAAGGTGCTTTATCAAAGGATGGACCGGGTCCCACGTGCGCATTTTTGTCGCAGAATAAATATTCCACTCTTTC
>NW_010314916.1:100518-118077 GCF_000700745.2 Antrostomus carolinensis | reverse complement strand
TATGAATCAATGTTTCAGGGACTTATTTTGTTTTCTTCCTTTTTTCTCCTCTCTCCACTTTAAATGCCTGTTGCTTCCTGGGTCATGGGTCCCAAGCTAGAGCTATGATTCACTGACAAGTTTCTCTTTTCATTCTAGCATCTTTCGTAGAATTTCTCCCCTTCCTCTTTCTCCTTGCCCTCTTTTTGTTTACCCCGTGCTAGCAGGGTACTGAGCACAGCAGAGGACGTGAAGAGCAGCTCTGCGACTGGGTTCACAGCTTTCTTAGCTGTTACATATGGTTTGCCTTCAGCTTTTTTTTTTAACATTATGAAATTACTTCAGTAACATTCTGACTCTTTCTGTGCTAGCAGAAGTGATTTGGGAAAAGGAGATGAAGCCTGCCTACCTAGACCAGTATGGGGTATTTTTGCCTTTTTGTGCCTTCTACTTCGTGCCCTGTTCCTTGATGTGTGAGAGGACAGTGCAATGGTGTGGACCCCAGATAGCCTTGCACGGAGCTTTCTGGTTGACTGCTTGGTGATGGCTGCCTGGGTCCAGCAGTTTAGTGACTGGCAGTGTCTCCTGTACCACTGAGACAGTTGCTTAAACAGAGAGGGTGCTGGTTAGATGCAGGTGGATTTCCTCTAGTGACTTGCTCCTTATTGAGGCAATGCTTCCAGAAAGGGAGACTTGGTGGGGGGGGGGGAAATGTTTGGGTGTTACATAAATGGACAGGACATGCATTTCTCCGACTTGTCTCTCATTGGACTCGTCAGGGTGAATTATGTCTGACTGCTTGGCAGTTAATTGGACCATCCTTCCCATTTCCTAAGCTGATAAGCCCCTCACTGTCTGCCTCAATCAGCCTTCTTTGTTTGAGAAGTTACTAATGCTGCAGAACAGAATAACTACTTTCTTATGTACTAGAACCAAGTGAGGTGCTCTGATCGATAAGTCTATGAAGATTCACCGTATTTCTTCAGCAAAATCCTTACATGAGACTTACTTGTACCGTAACAGCAGTAGCAGTTGACAAGCACTGAAAAGTAGGTATAAGCCAGTCTATTTAATACATACCTTGTCCCTTTTTGAAATAACTGCATTCGTGTTTAAGTTATCCTGTGAGCAGCTTTATTCTGTGAGATCCTAGTAACCATGCAGAGTCCCACAGGTGTCTGTAGTTGTCTGTCCATCAGGATTGGGTCTCAGAAATGGCTCCCTTTTACCACAAAACCTTCAGACTGGGACTGTCTTTCTTGATGTGTCTGGACGGTGCCTGGCTTAAAGTAGGTATTGCCAGAAGGTGAGTAATAAATGATGATTAATCGTCTCTGAGCTATGGATGAGTTTGTATGAAAAAGCACTTGGCTAAAGGCTGTGCTTCGACAAGCTCATCAAAATTAACCACGCAGGAGACAGGAGTGTAGCATCCCAAAGGTCTGGTTCTTCCCTCTCTTGACTAGTTTTGTTTAGACTTCTAAACTGAAGTGGATTTACTACATCTGATCGGTGGAGAAACATGGGTCCCTTTGTCTCCAATGTTAAATGATATCAGCATCACAGATTGCAAATGGGATGAGTGATACAGAATTGTACTCACTAAAAGTAAACACCCTTTTGTTAGATTGCTCAGTAATCTTTTTAATGCAAAGGTGTGGTTATGAACCTTGCAGGTATGCATCCTTGTGTTTGCACCGTTGAGCCTATGATACGGATACATAGGAAGGACGCAAAGATGCCAATTCCTGTGCTAATTGTATCTTGAAGTTGAAAAGTAATTTTATTCTACAGGACACTACTTGTCCTTTGCTGTCAAAACTGTAAATAAATAGAAGTAGAAAACCTAAAGCTATAGTGATTTTTAAAGTAGTTTCCATTCTGAGTTTACGTATTGATTTGAGCAACGCATTGCGTGTGTGATCATACAGTTATTTCTAAAACCCTTTGAAAAGTAGGATTTGTCACAGAAATCTTCATTCTCCCTCCATCCTTTGACTGTTTCTTTCAGCTTTCAGGGCCCAAAACACACAAAACGAGTATTGGAGGATTCGGTCCTTGCACAAAAGTTGGAAGGACTGGGCTTTTTTATTCTTAAAAAGCTTTCCAAAATGGTTTTTGTCTTAATTTAGGCAGAGAGGATGTAAAGTATGCAAAGAAAATAAATGTGCATCGCATTGTGATTCTACATTAATAGGTACACTCCAGCCTCAGGAAGTGACCACCGGTTTATTTTTTCGTTGTACCTCTGAGTTGGTGTTGTTGAACCCCAGGATGTCTGTGGCATTGCCGGAGGATGAGGAGAGGATGTAGAAGCTGTTGAGTTCAAGCGGCCGTTAGGGGTGTTCAGCTGTTGTTTGTTCGTTACGTCCGAGGGACATAGGAACTCGGGTGGGCTGAACGCAAGGCCCAGTCAGTAGGGCAGGGTCTGGTGGGGAGGTTAAGGGAGGCAACCACCAACGGTGGCTGGATCTTCCTCCCAAGGACTTGTCATCAGTCATCAGACCCCAGACAGCTACCCGGTGACCTCTAGTACTGTGACTTCTTTTATTAGCATTTTTATTGCCTGACATTTAAGGTAATGGGTGGAGAATTTACATTTGGATTTTAAAGTTTCTGGAAGAGTGTTTGTGCTCTGTATCTTGTCTGAACCTTACCCAGGCTGGTTCAAGACCAGCTAGCAGCCACTGCTAGCTGATTCAAAGGCCTTGCCATCTACCATGGCATCAGTGAACTTCTGTCCTTCTGAGTGGAGGTGATGAGGAAAGAGGGGGAGGAGGTGTCCGTGTCTGAAAAAAGAGTTGAAAAGGAAAAAACTTGAAAACAAGCAACTACTGGCTATGAAGTTCTTGGAAAGAAAGATGCTGCATGTGTAGCAGTTAATATGAATCGCACTCTGCATGCCTGGTAGGACGCTTAGGTGGCGGCTTATGGGAGAGCAACTTGACAGGCTGCAGTGGAGTCTTAGCAACAATGAATGGTAGAGGAAGCAGGAGGCAGCCTGGCTTCCCTTTCAAAGCTTGGGAAACATCAGGGATGGAGAATTTTAGGAAGTGTTTAGCCTCAAAATTAGGGCAGCTTGAAGGTGAATTAACTGCTGGGCCTGTAGTGATCTGTATGTTCATGTATGTATAGGACCTTAAGCACAGAAAGGTTTGGGGTGAGTCTGGAAAGGGTCCATGTTTAAGGAATGTAGTTCTTCTGGCTTTTGAGATAGCTTTTTGTGTAGACAGCATGGAAAACGATTACAAAAACAAGTATTGCAAGACACTTAATGAGATGGGAAACTGGCAGTGCTAAGGCTGTGGCTCTTGGACTCGAGTGATTGTGAGAGAATTGCAGGTTTTTTCGGCTTACTTTTTCCAAGCAAACATTTTCCAACTCGTGAACAACCATGAGTGGAGTTTATCCTACGAGCTTAAAGTCAGCAACCCCAAAAATGCATTGAAAATCTCTATTGGCTTTTGGGTTGAGGGGCTGTGACAGCAACTGGACTTGATGAAAAAAAGATTACTTTTAATGTTTGCTGGCACTTCCACCAGTGTAGTCTGTCTTCATCTGCTGAGATGTCAGACTGTCTATTTTCACCATTTTGGAGTAGAGCTAACTGGGACCGACCAGACAAGGTTGTTTTTTGGGTTTTTTTTTCTAATTTCCAGGTATACTGTGAGAGTCATCAGGGACAAGAATAGAGAGAGAATGTCGGTAAGATCCTCCTCCTGAAAGAAGCTGGGCTGCCAGAAGGATTTTCAATTGGAGATCACCAGGCAGCTTTATTACAGGCCCTGTTTTCTCTTGCATGAGGCTCTACTGAGCTTTAATCATTTGTGCTGAAACACTACATGTCAGGTGTTTAGCTTCAGGCCACATTTGTTTTGGTGGAAAGAAAAATAAGAAATAATAAAAAAAAAATTCTTCAGCCTTTTCTAAAAATGCAGCTAAGGGAAAAGTAATTTCAGGTTTTGAATTTTTTTTTTCATGTCCTCTTTTCTTATTGGGAAGAAGAAAAAAAAAAACCAAATACAAAAAACCTATAATACCTGAAAAAGGGGGTGAAAGTCTGACCTGTTCTTCTAGTCCTCCAAGCTGTAATGCAGGGGCATTGAGATTGGGAAGGGCAAAACAGGTGGAACATTGCAGTTATAGCTATCAACTGAATAAGCTAGCTATTGATTATCATAGCTGATAATCGTCGGCAATGGTGATTTCTCCAGTGTGTTCTGTTCTTAATGGCTGTTGCAATACATATGATAAGAAAGACTGTGCATGACCTGGTGAAAGCCAAGCATCCTTCTGTCCCCTCTGACTCTGACCAGGGTAAGTCAGTTCAGCTCTGTGATTACTGAAGATGACAAGCTAGTGCCACATCTTTTTCTGCATTTGTCTGCTCTTCCACATGCAAAAAACGCGTGGGGAATGCGTGACCATTTCTGTTGCGGTGTGATGTACGGGTATAGGTACAGAATTTCTGGTTGAGGGGTTTGTTGGTGTAAGATGAAAACTCTGTTCTTGTGAATGGTACTTTGTAGGCACGTCTGTTCCATGTGGAGTGAGGGTAGCTTCAAAGTTGTCTGACAAGCTTTGCACACTTTGCCAAACACTGCTGGTCTCCTAAATACAAACAGAAGGCCCAGAAGTTGGTAAATACCCATCCATGTGATGTAAACAAACTTTCTAATGCAGGGGCCACATAGCCCTCCCTTGCAGACCACATGCACTGGGACCCTTGTTGATTCTCTTGAAGCTGATGGGTCTTTTCCATAGAATGGGCCTGTTAATATCAATTCATTAGCAAGACTGAGGCCTTGATTTGTAATGAGCCCTTAAGTGTAATTTCCAATAGCCTGCTGACTGTACCTTACTAAGCTGCTGTGGCTGCTAGAGGAAAACAGATTGAGGCTGGAGTAATATTTACCTTTGCTTCCAGTCAGGCGGAGTATCTAGAGCAAAAAGGAATGTGCCACACCTAGGATCTCCGGAGTTGGCTTTTCTGGGAACTTTGGCCGCAGAGGATGAAATACCCCTGATGCTGTATAAGCACAGTGAAGGCGGCTGCTATCTTTTAAAATATGCATATGAAAACGGAACTGGAAGTTACTGCAAAGCTGCATTTGCAGGTATCATAGCGAGGAAATTTTTAGAAACCAGATCTGAAAGGCTCTACAACAGCCAGTATCTCAGGATACTCCCTGACATTTCTCATTTGCTTTGCTGAAATGTTAAAAGAACTCTTGGTTTCCAAAGTTATTGGAAGTTATTCCAAAGGCTGTCAATTAATAAATTACTTTAGGATTTGGTTATTTCGATTATGTAGAGTGTGTATGTATAATATATATTTTAATGTGCATTTAAAAACTCCTTTTTTGCTTGATTATGGAAGGAGAGACTGTGGAAAGAGTATTTTAAGTTCTTCGACAGGACGCTTGATTGAAGTAATTTATGTTAAGCACAGCTCTGTCCTCCTCTGTCTCAAGAAACGCCTCAAAATGGAAGAAAAATCCCTTTTTGTTTCTTTTCCAAGAGAGAAAAAACAATTTCAAAATGGGTTAAACACTTTAGCGACTGGTACGTATTCCATTTCTTGCAAACCTCCCCCTCCCCCCTGAGCCCAACCACTCTTCCCCTCTGCTCTTGCCCACAGAGTTACCATGCAGCTAATTTTAGAGGTGGGCTTGCATGTTTATTTTAAAAACCCTACAGTCTCCCTCTCTGGTAATCCACCAGGTGGAAGCAGATGTGTAAAATATCTGTACATATATTTGTAAATCTGAGTTTGAGCAGAGCGGCTTTCTAAGAGGGCAGTGTATGTGCCAAGGCAAGGGAACCCTCGGCAGTGTGATACCGTCGGTAAAGCACACATTTGCAGCTAACCACTAGCTGTATTCGTTGGTGGTTTTTGTTCATGTGGTGGTCTGGGTGACACTGTATTAGCCAATTCTTCTGATGGATGGTTAGAGATCAGTTGCCTAGCTGTTCTGAATTACAATAGGGAGAAGGCTGTCGGGGAGGGGATGGGGAGAGTAAGGTAGGAAGTGGTTTTTTAGAGATGGATGCTCTTCTTGTACTAACAGAAGTTTTGGTCTGTTAGCCATGAGTGTGCTTTCCTGATCTATGGCAGCTCGTTTGTAGCTTACTGCTGTCTTCTTCCCCTCCGTCTGCCTTCCTGGTAATCACTTGGCATCCCTGTACCTCTCCGCTCCTGCAAAAAATGGCATCCTTGAAATTCGTGGGATATCCCTTTGTATTCAGCCCTCACTAAGATTTTGCTTTTGGTGCATCTTTGTCTGGAAATATGCTAAAAGAGACTAATTTTTTTAAGTTGTTTTTTTTTTTTTTTTTTTTTTTTTGTTCAGGGATGGGTGAGAGGGCAGAGGGAGTCCATGTGGTGTCAAACAGGAAGCCTGAGGTAGCTCTAAGTGGTCTCCTGAAAACATCCCTCTGGCCTGTGAATGCTCATGGTCTCCTAAAGGCAGTCATTTGGAGAAGGGCTGCGCTGTCCAGATTTACACTGCCTGCTACATTTTGTGTCACAGAGATGCTTTGGCAGTGGACTGTTGCAGGTTTTTGTGCTGTCCTTCTACAGTTTTTGTTGCTGTTTCTCTGCTGACCTGTTGCACTACAATTGATGTCACTGCCTGACAAACTGTGCTTCTGATACCTGAAGCTTCATTTGTAGGGCAAAGCCTCGACAGGAAGATGTGTTGAGTATGTATTGATGTAAATAATTTCTTTACTGACTTGTTCTCATTGAGCTTTGCTTAATTCTGAGCATGTTACAGAGACAGTCGAATTGCTTAAAAGTGAAGTGTTCTTTTCCAGCTATACCAGTGAAGATACTTGCATTTTAAGTCCAGAGTTGCAAAACTTAGTCCTCTGCTTGTACTTGGTGCATGTTAGGACAAAAATAAAATGGAGGAAGAGCTGAGAGAAACCGTTTGCATCACTTGAGGCCCAGTGGGAGCTGAGGGTCAGGATCACTCTGAGAATTAATCGGTTCACTAGAGAATATGATAGTACAAGGAAATGATGGTATTGCAATAAGATTTTAATTTTTTTTAGTATTAGCAGAAACTTTAAAAATCAAAAGGGAGCTAGAGAAAGCCTGGGAGCAGAAGTGGCCTGGAGGGGAAATGACCAAGACCAGCTTAGAATTGCAGAGGATGGTAGTTCAGGGGTGCTGCTTTGCTTCATCTTTGTGTGAAGCTCTTTTCTGTCTTGTGGAGGGGGGAGAAAGAAAGAGAGCAGAGCTCTGTGAAATCTAACTTCTTAATGCTGTTTTGAATAAAGCGAAATAGCTCTGGGCCTTCCGCTTTCCTTGCGAATTGAGGATTTTAAATAGGGAATGCCGGGCCTGCGGAAAAGTGTAATCGCAAATCTGAAAGCAGCGTGTGGCCTTTCTTGTCTTTTTTAACAAGCCAAAACGTCACCGAAGTCTGCGCAGGCAAACTTTTGGTCCTGCTGTGCCCCAGTGCAATAATTATAATGCAGAAACAGCTGATGGGTCACGTCTCCAGCCCTGTGCAGCGTTATGACTTGCTACCTACATTCCATGTTTAGCTTTGAGCGATCAGATGGTGCAAGCAACGTGAGCTAGCAGTACCCAAGGGCATGCAGCCAGGCAACACGGCCTTTCCCTCTGCAGCTTTGGTTTCTTTTCTCCACTTCTGTCCAGCACCCATCCTCCCATCCCATCCCATCCCATCCCATCCCATCCCACCCCATCCCATCCCATCCCATCCCATCCCATCCCATCCCATCCCATCAAGGTGATGCATTTTACAATAAATACCGCTCTCTGGAGGGGGTCAGCTGCCCATGCAGGAGCATGTGCACTGTTCCCACTGTGCCATATGTTAAGTTCAAGGGCTCAAGGTTTGCAAATATTGTTTCTAAAGTACCTAAGGACTTCAGGTGAACTGCTTGTCCAATTAACCGGGGCCTCTGGAGCTGTGGTTGGTACATGCAGCGGCACATGGTGGCAGACTGTTTCAGCTTTGTTACTGATGTGACTTAATGAAGCATGAGTTGTGCTGGAGGGGGTAAATTTTGTCTTTGTGCATGGGGAAAGGGTCATTTACAAATGTTTACAAACAAACAAAAAAGTGGAAAGTGATGCTTGATTCAGTGGTGTAAAGACCGAGGGAGAGAAGGAGGGAGAGAGACATTGTGGACTTGTGTTTGTGGTTAGCACTGTGTGGAAGGTACACTCGGTCCTTGATCTAGGAAAAGTTGGATAGGTAAGCAAAAAGATTACTAACTCATTGCCTGGAACTGCTTTTGCTCTTTTGCTCCCCTCCTCCAGGGATGCCATGGGAGAGATGTGGTGCAGACATTTTAATAGTGGTAGTTTATTTTATTGTGAACTTATTTTCACTGGGTTTAATTGGAGAACTGAACTTCAGGTAAACTTTTAAATGACAGGAGTGTTCTTTATGGCAGAGGGGTTGTAAGTGAGCTGTGAGCTGGAGAGAAGGGAGCGGGAGGAGGGAATCTGGAGATGGAGCTGGCTGTGGGTTCATTCCACTACATCTTTTCATCTTTCCCTGGTACTGCAGCACCGCAGGAGTAGAGTTACCGACAACATTCTTGCTCAGGTCTCTCATCTCTCACTCAAATAGAGGGTGTAATTTGACGATGTCTCAGCTCCCCTGTGTGAAGGCTGTTGGTGAAACTGTATGTGTGTATGTTTTTAAGTGAAAAACAACAAAAAAAACCCCTCCAAACAAATGCAAATCCCAAACCAGATCAGTTCCCTGATCCCGGATCACTGTGTGGTTGTTCAAATGCTAGGACTGGCGCGAGGCTGGAGGGAGAACGTGTGGCCGGAGCTGCAGGGTGAAGTGAGGACTGGCAGTCTGTCCTTCTGAATGACAGCCATGGCTTACATCAGGTTAAATCAGTCTGTACACTGCAGGCTGAGGCAAAGCAGAATGGATTAAAAACAGGTTTTCACTTCTAGCCTTGCATTTCCTTGCAGCTGCAAATGTACATCAGCTTGTGGGGGGTACATGTATTTCTGCATCTCAGCTGCTGTGGGATCCAAGAGACACCTTTTTACAGGACACTTCACGCAAACTTCAGTAATCACTGAAGTTTCCTGTATTTGTACCGCTGCATCCATAGCTTTCAGAAATAGATTTTGAATCTGGATTTTTATCTCCTGCTTCTCCATCTGTATCAGCTGTTACCGGCTGCAAACAGGTTAAGAGTGAGGCCTGCTGGGCTGCTTAATGGGTGGCCGCCTGGCACTGCCTTTGGGCTGATGCAGATCGTTTCTATTGGCCAAGGTTATCTCCCTGCTGACCTTGTAGCCAGAACTCAGCCTCTCCTGGCACGGTAATTGTGAAAAGGAGGGCTTGTGAAAGAATTCATAGAGGCTGAAATACCCTCTCTGGTTTTGTAAAAGCCATGTTTTATTTTCATCACTGCTCTGAGCGAGGAAAGAAGGTGCTGTGATGTTAAATTTACAAATTTTACACGAAGGTTGTGTTTGAAGATTCTTTTCTTCTAAAATCCACTGTGGAGGCCCCCCCAGATTTAGCAGAGCAAGAGACTGCTGTACCACAGCTCGGCTTAAAAGCCAGCTTTTGCTACTGTACTTTCTTGGTTGCTCACCAAGCATTGATAGCTTGCTGTACGTGATACATGGCATCTGATTTCTTCCTAGCCTTTCATATCAGAATGTCTTTCCCTTGGTTGTAATTGGTTCGATTTACTGGATTAAATATGTTTGCATGCTTTTGGGATGAAGAGGGACTTCTGTTAGCTGTGTGACGGAATGAGGCATGGAGATTAATGGGGTGAATGGGGAGAGAGGGAGGAGTCGGGGGGATTTTCTTTTTTTTTTTTTTTTTCCTAGAGGCATCAGGCTCCTCCTGTAGTGAGGGAGAGCATAGTACATGGAACCTAAAGACCTTTAAAGTACATGCTGAAATGGATGCTGGGAAGATACAGTACAGTGCTTGGGCACAACTCCAAGGCTCCCAAGGCAAGTAATATTTAAACAAGCTGAACAGCCCCTTTAGGCAAGCAGCAGGAAATCCAGCACTGAGCTTTGTGTTGTTGCATGGTCAGCAGAAGATAAAAGCTCAGGCTATGCAGCTGGGGTTCCCTCCTATCACTGGATGGCAAACTGTTAAGAAAAGATAAAAGGACAGAAAAGAACAGGGGGTCGTCGTACTGAAAAGCATTCCTTCATATTTTAAGCCGTCGAAGTACTTTGAAATACATTGGGCCTGATGTCAGTCAGAAACAGCGTTGTTGGCAGCTCCGGTGTGTGTTGGAGCTTTTACATCAGTTGGCAGGGGAAAGGTGAATTTGTCCCCCTGCTTCTCCAGAGTTAAATGTTTAACACGGGTAGGACTGTGGTACACACAGATGTCTCACAGTTGGCAGGAGCTTCCCAGAACATTTTAGGAGCAGGGCACATAATGGTGGGGCTGCTGCTGACTGAGGGTTTCATTCTGAAGTGCAGCCAGCCTTCAGCCGTATATAGCCTTTCCAGGTCCTGCTTGCTGCAGCTGATCCTTGGTTGGGGACTGTTTTAACAATGATGAAGAGAATTTTAAATGAATGAGATTGCTATTCCAAGTCGGCTCATCATTATTTACTGTATTCCTCCCCTCCATCCCTCCTCCTTTTTTCCTGCATCACAGCACTGGTGTCTTGGGAAAGAAAATGCTTCAGAGCATTTGTTACCAATTTAGCAGCAAGTACGTGCTCAAACTCGGGATTTCTGAGATCTGTGTGTGCCATATGTAGGCAAAATGTAATCTTTGCTAGTTCCAGTAGAAGGAAACAAACACAAATTTGCTGTTCTTCAGATAGTGTTTCTTTAATCTAGTGAGACTTACATTTGTGCAGCCTTTTTGTTTTGGTAAGACAGTTAACTGTCCTCCCTAGGGTGCCTAATTGCTTATCATAAACTAATCAGTCCCCTGGGTATATGAAGGAATGAAACACTGCCAAGATGGAGCCTGTGACTTCCCCCAGGGGTGTGATAACCCTCCCAATTACCCCACCCTTTGGGGAGGGAGCTTGCTTACTGCTATTTTAAAGACCTCGTTACTTCAGAAATTATCCGTGTTTAGAGATTTTAGGAAGTTTAAAGAAGTGTATTTGCTGAGGAACCTTTGAACTTGTCAGCATTCATTATTTTTTCCATCAAATCTGTATTGAATAACTTTTCAAGTCTGGTGTGAAATACACTGAGCATGTTACTGCTGCCCCTTCTGTTTTTGAAAGTGCCTGCCTCCATAGCCTCCGTCGCATGCCAGACCCTGACAGATGAGGAAAGGGCCAGTTTCTGTCTCCAGCTGTCAGTAAGCAGGGATGGTGAAATCCTGTAGCTTCAGAAACCACGTTTGAAGTTCAGATGAAGGAGTGAGTGAAACAAATCTCGTGGTGACTCTCTTACAACTTTTGGTAGAATGATAGTGGCACATTACCATGTGTGAAATGAGTGGGTAGATTAAGAAAAGTTTTTCACCTTACAGTGAAAAATTATTTAGCTGGTGGTTTTGCTTGCTTTCTCCTTTTAGTTTCTTGTTTAAACTCATTGAAATACATGCTTGTCTGCTCTACAGGTGAGAAGCTACCAATTTCTTGAATTTTTCTCTTGTGTCTCTTTACATTGAATGGTTGAGCTCCATAAGGCATATAAAAATTATTACAAAACAATAATGTATGAACTGGAAGTGGAAAATAGCTCCTGCTGCTTAGTATCTGAGTGAAAGTACGAGTTCTGGTGTTGAGGTTTTCTTTGTCCTTTAATTTTGCTCTGAGTGTACATCAGTTTTATATGAAGTTTAAAGGATGGGATCTGTCAGTTGAGTTTCTTCCTTTAAAGAGCTGTAATCAAATCAAAGAACAATACCAGACTTTTTTTTTCTTTGTGGCTCTTTTAAAACACTTCAGGTCTTTTTCACCTCTGGTTGTAGATTATAAGTGACCTCATCAAGATTAATATAAATGTATATATTGCCATGGTATGTACCATCTTAAAACTGTAAAGCAAGGTGATAATCATTTTTAGAATTAAAGAAATTGGTGGTATGGGTGTGTATGTATATATGGCTGAGAGAATGTTCAGGTGGAAACATCCCTCCTCAAAGCAGCATGAATTTTAGTATCATCAGTCTGCTTATGATACCTCAGTGTTGCTTTGCTCTCTGTGCATATGTGAAAGTGATTAGTCAGGGTGCACTGGCAAAGCCTTGCTGTCCTACTGCAGAAATTGGGGTGGGTGTGAGTGGGTGCACAGGCCACTTGGCCGATTTTTTGTTGTTAATGTCTTTCTTTTTTACTCTGGTGAACACTTGCAGCTACCACTTTACCCAGACTTCTGCTGTACCTATCCGTAATTCATACTGGTTTGTTTCAGGCTAACATTTTGGTATCTTATATGTCAATGGGAGTCAGCAGAAGGAAATTAGTTTCCCTTTTCTTGAGTGAATTGTGGGAAGGATTGTCTGTATCATCTGTTTGATGGCAATGTCTGAAGCATTAGTGGTGGAATTGTTTTTTTGGAAGAGGAGGGTGGTTTTGGATTATCAGCAGACATTTTTGGCTGGAGGAATAGCAACTTGAAACTTCACTTACTGAAGAAACCTGTTCACAATTTTGTCTGTTTTTGTTTTTGTTTTGTTTTGTTTTGTTTTTCTCCAGCGTTCCTGAAATAAACTTCCTGCAATTCTTTGCAGTGTGCAGGTGTCCAGGCTCCCCTTTACTCATGGTCGCCTGCACAGCCCGTCAGGCGACTGAAGGCTGTACCTAAAATTCTGCCGACAGTGCAGCGGTCTTGATATAGTTGCGGTGGACACCTTGTACAGCTACAGCCTGTAGCATCCCCTCCTAGTCCAAACAACTGAGTATTGAGTTCCAGGAGTCTACACGTGTGGAGGACTTGCCTGGAATAGAAAAAGGAAGGCTGCAGAGATTGTAAGCTGCTGCTTGAGCCGTGTGGCTGTTGTGCCGAGAAGCATCAAAACTTTACTGGATGGATCCGACAGCTCGTTGCAGAGTAGAGGGTCAGTCTCGCTGGTTATTTGTGATTATTAACCGTAGTGGATTTTATTTGTTTGCTTTGTTTTTGTATGTTTCTCTGCATGCATAAGAGGATTGTGGCCTCACAACCAGAATGCTCATGTTCAGTAAACTTAAGGCTGTGCCTGCTGAAGGGCTTTGAAGATCAGCAGGCATTTCCTCCAGGGTTTACAGCATTGCTGGAGGAGCCAGTCACTGCAGAAGTCTTCAGGCCTATCCACCCGACTTTGGTCATTCCTTACCTCACCAGCACGTGGATTATGCTGTTTGCAGACTGTCTAAGCTCCACGATGACCTCCATGGATTCCTCATGAGCTTTTACAAGGCCAGGCCTGTGTACTTTGTAAAATCCTTTAGAAATGCCTGCTAGGCTTTTAAAGTCCCAGAGCAAAAGCTACAAGGAACTTGGAAGATCAGCAGCTGGATGTGGTTGTGGACGAAGGGGGATTTGTATGTGTATGTGTGTGTGTGTGTATGCAGTTCTTGTTTTGAAAATACATCTTTTTCGAGTCAGATAGAGATACATCCTTCCCGAGGAGTCTTCTTGTACTCCTCTGATGAAGCTGAGGGACTTCTGAATTCCATAAGAAATTGTTGAACTGGATCCCTGGACCCTTTTTTTGCACATGTGTTGTGGTCTATGAAAATTAACAGATGCTGTTTCATTTTCTCAGTGTGCAGGAAGCACCTCCCACAGGTTAGTTTCACTGTGTGTACTTCAAAATAGAAAGAAAACTCATACTGAAGAATACCATTGGCAAGTAGCACTGCTGTTTAAAATTTTCCTAGTGGCTTTCCTGTGAGGATCTCAACTTGGAGAGGCTTGCCAGCACCATCTACTGCTGTAATTAATTTACCTAAATAAAACATGAAAAGAAATGTATTTCAGAATTTAAAGCTCTGCAAACAACCCTGAAGGCTACCTGCCCGGCTGGTATAAGCCAGTGGGTGTGCTCACAAGACTGTGGCAACTTGTTCATCAGTGATGGGAGAGAGACATTTTTCTCAAGGCTGGGATCTCCCTTCACCTGGGGGAAGCAATTTTGAGTGATTTGTGGTACTCTGGCATCTATGGCAAATATCTATCTAGAATAACCCCAAGTAAAATTAAGCACAGAATCACAGAATGTTAGGGATTGGAAGGGACCTCAAAATATCATCTAGTCCAATCCCCCTGCTACAGCCACAGCTACAGCTAGCTTGTATCTGCTACCTGTATTCAGAACAACAGGAGAATGGCAACCGATGGTCATCTATGCTTAATGTCACATGGAGATGATGTAGATGGTGCGTATCTGTTCCTGGTCCTTAGGAAGATTGTACGAGATGGTTGACTTGAGACCTGTTTATGCCTCATGTAGTGCAGGGCAGGGAGGTGGCCTTGGCTAGTGGATCTGCTCAGGGTCTCCCTGCCGTGGAGATACGAGTGAGGAATGAGCACTACAGGTTATCTTGCTCGTGAAAAGGTTGTGTAGCCACTTTGGATATTGCAGTTGGAGCCTGACATAACAAATGCCTCCTAGGGTGGATGGGAGAGCAAGGGCTGTACAGCACACTTCTGAATCCCTTCGCTCCAGCACATCTCTCTTTCCGCCCTGTGGCATGTGGTTTCCCCTCTTAAAATTGCAAGCTAAAACTCTCTAATTAAAAAATCTATTTTGGAGGGTATATGTGTTTCTGGACATTTTAAATTATCTTGATTATAGATTTTTTTTGTTATTGTTTGGAGAGTGTGATAGGGGGAATAGTTCCTGTGCTGACCAGAAACAGAAGGCAGGAAGATAATGATGTTAACAAGGTGGGGAAGAAAAGCGAGGTGTTTGTTTAGAGAAAGCCTAGTCACTAAAGCTTGTGGAGCAGAGGAACCCTGCTGATAACACAGATGAAATAGTCTGCCTCTCCTAACTTTAGAGGACTGGAGCTTTGTAATAAATGGCTGCCATGTGGCAGCTGTCTCCCAGCTTCGTGAGCCTGGCAGTAGTTAATCCTGTCAGCAAGTCATGCTCCCTGGAAAAGAGCAGCGAGAAGAGCTGCAAACTCTTGAATCATTCTCTCTGCAAAATATTTGCATGTTGAATCTCTTTCTGCTTAAAACGAGTTTGGTAACTTGGTGGAGGTTCTCATCTTTAAGTAGCGTTAGAGTGCAGCTGTGTTGGCTTTTAAATAAGACATTAGAAATGTGCTGAGATATTGCGATGCTTTTCCCTTTTGAAAAAAGAAAAAATCCATTTTAGTTTTGGAAGGTGTATGTTCCAGGGTACAAAACGTGCTGTGTAATGAAGGGATGCCCTGTGTTGCTATCCCTGTGTGTTAAGAAATTACAGGTTGAGCATCTGAGATCATGATTATCCTTAAAAGCTTGAGGCTTTAAAATTAATCTGTTCACTTTAATTTGCTTTTTGTATTTTGCTGAGCATGTAATGTTTCTCTCTTTTATCCACAACCTGGAAAACTAGAACTTTGACTTTAAAAAAGAAAAAAAAAATGTATATATATATTTTTGTGCAGTAATATTAGCACTTTGACTTAAAAAAAAAGTTTGATATTTTTGTGCAATGATATAACACTATCAGATTTTTACAGGGCTCAAGATGAAATCACTATGGTTGACACCAGGAAATGAGTTTTAATCCCTGTAATTTCTACTCTTTCTTTTCTCATGTTGTGCATCATTTTACTGCATTATCTTGCGAGGTGGAAAGTGGTTTGGCATGCTAGCAGGTACGGTGCTCCAAGCAGAGAATGTGCTGGCATCTTCTGCAAAGGCAGCGCGGTCGGGCCGCAGAAGATGCACTGGGGGCTTTGTGGTAAGCGAATCGATGCTGTCCCCCTTGGGCTTGCCTGTGCCAGGAAATTTGGTAGCATGTGGATGCAGTTACAGTGGTGAAACGCCATGTGGGACTTAACTACTGTGAAAGGGAAGAGTCTTTTCCTGGTTTAGCTTATTTCCAGAATGGTTTTTATAAATTGCCCATGCACTCAAGCCCTCTGAAGCTCTCTTTAAATCTGTCCTGGAGGAAGAGGATCACAACCAGGGTGCCACGCAAGAAGCAGGGCACTAGCACAGGAGATTTCCTGTATCTTCCTGGGTGTGATTCATCCTGCCCCTCTAATCCCTGCCGAACCCGTCCTGCTGCACACACACAGCTCTGGCTACGTGTGAAGAACAAGTGTGAGGGGGTGAAACATTTGCTCGTTTCTCCCTCCAGAGATTTGCTTTAAACCTTTACTACGAGTCCCGGGTCTGAAGCTGCTTTTGGCTGAGCTGCTGGCCATCAGGGTGAGGGACAGGGATGGGGATAAGGACAGGCCCTCCCTCCCTCCCTCCTTCCCCGACAGCTGCAGGCGCCAATTGCCAGCGAGCAGCCTGGCCGCATGGTTTCGTGGCTTTTCTTCCTCTCGTTATTACTGTTCCTTCTTGTTTCTGTGATGCTGTGTGGAGGAACAACCGTCCGGATTGTCTCCCCTCGGGGTGGGTGCCCAGGCATCTGCACGGCCAGTTGGTACGGCACAGGAGCCCCTGTTTTTTCCGTGACACCAGGGGCTATTGATGGCAGGCTGGGGCTGTGCTGCTGCTGCTGCACAGATGCTTGCTCTTGGCCCACCTTAAAAGGACAAGATATCCCGTGGTTTAGACTGGCCATATATTGTCGGGGATGTCAGCATCTCCGTCACAGTTACCCGGCTGAGCCCGGCGCTTCGCCTGCCCCGCGTCCCTGCAGCTTCTCCTCAGTCGGAGCCGAGGGGTGCTGTAATTCGGATGTTTGGAGGGGAGGACGCTTTTCTTCTCTGTTACTCAGAAATGTTTTCCATCTGTCTCTCCCAAAGTGCAAGCTGTCTAGCTCACCCCTCAGGCTCTTGGACAAGTATGCTGTTCCCTCAGCCCAGTGCTTACTTAGCCATGTAGGTGATGGGACATCAACCTATCTTTCCCCCTCTCTGGGTTTTAAGCTAACTGGGTTTGGCAGGGCAAAGCAAAAATTAAAAAAAAAAAAAAAAAAACAAAAAAAACCCAGAAAACAAAGCCACAGAGCTACATTTTAGGTTGTTTCCTCATTTTGCATCCCTTGTCTCCTCTCACTTGTCTGAGGCAGCAGCAGCAGCAGATGAGGTTTTGTGTCTTGGGGCTGTGCTTCCCCGGGGTTGCTGGGGCTGCCCTCAGGCAGGGGTGCCTCCTCTTCCTCAGCCTGTTGGGCAGGGAGACGTGTGTGATGGAGGTGCCCACTGGTCCTCACTTCGGTTTCCCCTGCCACTCTGCTCTCTTCCCTTGTCCTGGGCTCCTTCAGGGACCGTGTGGGCAGCGGCGGTTTTGGCAGGCAGAGTGGCACCACTCGCCTGACCCGTTCCTGCCTTCGTGAGACACCTCCATCCCTCCTGCTGAGGGAAGAGCCTTCAGAGCTCGCTCCCTCCAGACCCTGGCTCTGCTCTGGGCTCCCACCCTCTTCCACACCACGTCCCAAAGCCATCCCCTTGCCTGGTGGGACGCGAGGTGGTCCTGGCCCGAGGGAGAGCTGTGGCAGCCGGGCCGGGGGAGGG
>NW_010314916.1:84457-100484 GCF_000700745.2 Antrostomus carolinensis | reverse complement strand
CTCTGCGGCCAGTGCCAGCCCACGGGGGACGCGAAGGGACTTTCTTGGGTCACCACTTCATCTAAGGCAAATAAACTGGAGTCAAAGCCAAGAAACACATCGACTTCCTGGAACTCTGCGAGCCGTCCGCACAGCTGTCCCCGCTCCCCGAACACATGCAAAGCAGAGCTTATAAGGACAGACAGTATTGCCTTTGTGTCCCTCCTCAGGCAGCGGGGAGGGCGTAGGGGAGGGGATGTGCCGGCTAAAGCCCAAGGCTCATCTTCTCCTGTGTTCCCCCTGCGTCACCGTGGTTCCCTGTGACCGGGGGGAGCTGGGCCCCCTCCCTTCCAACAACCTGAGGGCTGTGTGGACAGGCGAGGATGAGGATGGGGGGGTGTTTGCAGCTGTTTCCATGGGAAGGAGCGGAGGGCTGTCTGCTTACAGCCACTTGTTTTATTCTGCTCTTGTCCTGACTTTATTTTTTTGCCTGTGTGTGAAAGTGGTGCTCATGGCCCCAAGTTTGTTAAGCTGTCTTCAAATCTCAGTATCCTTTTTGCTTGAACGAGCTCTCAAAGCTGTCTGCAATTTGGTGACAAAGGCTTCCTGGAGGGCCAGGTGCTCGCCCACAAGCTGATACGAGCAGCGAGGATGAGGAACGGCTCCCAGATATTTCTTTTTTGGGTTTGGGGGGGGGGGGGGGAGAGGGCTAAGGCGTTAGAAAATCTCAAAATTCATCAGCAGCTGTTGAGCCAAAATGTGGCCACAGGTTATCACAGCTCTTGTGGTGCTGTGTGTTTTGTGTGGCACTGCTGTCCCTGCCAGTGGCAGTGCTGGTCAGCAGCTCCGTGCAGGCTGGGATCAAACCCTCTGAGGTGCCCACTGAAGGTGCTGGCAGAGACCTGGGCTTTCCTGCTGGGAGCCTTGGGGCCGTTGGGTTTTGCTTTCACAGTTGGTGCTGGAGCAGCGTGTGCCTCGGTTCTCCTTTCCAGCCTAGCAAGACCACGGGCTCCTGCGTGAGGGCTGTTCCCACAGCACGCAGCGCTTGCGAAAGGAGCAAACATGGGTGGCCTGTCCAAGTCAGCAAATAGAGCGTGGGGCCAAGAAGATAGGCACAAATGGGTTTTATATTGAGGCTGCCTGGTGTCTCCGTGCATTGCTGGAAACCAGTTGGACCATATAGGTGAATTTCATCCAGGAAACCCCTGCTTTGCCCGTACAGCATCCCACTGTTACATTAGCTTCCTTGTTTTCAGTGTATGACATCAATGTAATACTAGAGTATCACGGTGATTCAGAGTTGTTGATCACTTAAGGCATTAACTAAGTTCAGATTCTGGTATGCTTTATGCAGAGATGCTTTTGGTCAGTCTAAAGTCCTGATGACCATTAGTGGTCCATAAGTCATCAGAAGGTGACTTTCAAAACGTACATAAAAACTAAATGCCCGTGCATATCCCATCGTGCACGCAAGGGAATAAAACAGGAGGAGTAAATATGTTTGAATATTTAAAATTTAACCTAATTGTTAGGTGTTGTAGCAACAGTATACAAAATAATCTGGAAATATGGGAGTCGCCTTGCTCTTGTTTGGTGCTTCTTCCCCTGTCCTGCCCTCAAAACAGCAGGTGGTCCCTAGGTCAGTTTTAAGGCATGGTCCTGATTGTGTGCTTCACTGGTTTACTCTCTGTCTGGGTGTATCTGTGTATGCGTTAGGTAAGAATAGGCATAGGGATGTTGTGGATTTGTAGGGTTATTTTAGGAAGCAAATATAAGTGTGCTAACATAGGTAAAACAATTGTATTGCTGATAGATCAGAGAGTTCATAGCAAGACGAGCAATCTGGCTTTTAGTGCTCAAAGAGAAGCTTCCAAGAGATGTTACTCCTTCTGGATTTTGTCTTTGAGGGTTTGGTTGGTTGGTTTTGTTTTTCCCTAGAGGAAAATATTGGTTACAGGTACAAATTCAAAACCTTTGGGGTAACATTCTAAGTTTTTACCAAATGCTAGGTGAAAGAATGACCACCAGGTATTCCCATGCTATATTCCCATGCTTCTGTCTTTCTTCTTATGCTTGTCTTCTTTTCCCCATAGGCTGCTCTGTACTGGTGCTCCAGCAGTGGTGACAGTGAGGTGACGCTGCCATTATAATTCTCTACTGCTGGGGTGCCAAGTCAGCACCAACACTTTAGTAGCAAGGGCAGAGTTGGTATTAAAAAGGTCAGTCGGGAAAACATTTTTCATTTGGTTTTCCTTTGCCTTGAGGCAGTGGCTTTGAATAGTGTTAACCCTTTTTTCTTCCCACACAACGCCTTTTCACCTCCTTTCCTTCCTGCCAGCTTTGATGCAAAATCACATCCAAAATGTAGTGCGGGTGATTGTGCTCATGTCTTGGGGTGGGACTGACTGTTTGTGCTTGGGAGAGTTGCCATGTGCTCTGGGAGTAAAATCTGCTCCTCTGTGTAGAAGCTTAGTAGGAGACCAGTGCATCAGAAACCGTTTGGAGCGCAGTGTAGCAATTCTTGGGTATTATAATCTCAAGGGTAAACGGTAAGTTTTGTTTATTCAAATGTGGTATCTCTCTTTGAAGTTCTGGTCTCATCTAAATTTGTGTACTAGAAGGTCTGGCCTTCATTTAAATGATCCTTGGGGTTTTTTTTCTATCACTTAGAAAAAAAAGCAGTGGAAAAGCCTTGAATAAGCTAAGAGTGTTGCTAAGATGGAAATGATGAAGAAGGCTCAGGATTCCTGTTTGAGCCTCATGGGAAAAAGTGGTTTGAAATGCATGTGTAGGGGGTGTGCATTCCTAAAACGCATTTGATCCCCCTGTTTCTCCTCCATGCCTGTGTTCTGTACTATGTACTACGGCATGTTTAATGAAACCAATAAAAGTATTTGGCTGAGAGTGTTAATCTTTCCCTGGCCCAATTAGTGCATGGCTTCTACTTTAACGTTAATGTGGATTTTTTTTTTTTTTTTTTTTGGAAGGCAGAACAATGAGCAGCTTTGTGCTACACACCAGGTTTTCCCCCTCCTTGCCTGTATTGTGTGTTTCTTCCTATCTATTCCAAAGGGAGAGCTCATGTGCAAAGACAGTGGATCAAACTGGAGCAGAGACTTGTACCCGCTCCCAGGGGCCGGGATGTGCCGCTCCGTGCTTGTGTAGCCGCCTCTTAACAGCAAGTCAAGTGACTGTGACTCTGAAGACTCATCATTTCTTCTCCTTTCTTCTTCCTTCCCCTGTGGCCCATGTTCTCCTTTTTGCTTCATCCGTGATGCTCTTCATCCGAAGGAGAAGCAGCTGTAACTGTTGAGAGTGGTCTTAAAACAAGAAAATTAAATACAAATAAATACACACAAGTGGAGGAGGGAAGTAACTGTTGATGGGCTCAGCTTTAACATACAGTGGAGTCGCACTGTAGCCCAAAGGAGGAAATAGGTCCAGCAAGTGTCTTCCTGTACAGACGGAATGGGAAGCAACAAGGCTTTTTGCTTTTTTTTTTTTAGCTCTGCTTTCTCAGTGACTCTGACATTAGCTGGTTATATGGGGCATCAGGGGTGGGCTTCTGTCAAAAACCAGAGCTAAAGCCCCTCAAGTTTCTCTGTGGGATCGGAGTTGCCCCAGTTTCATGGTCTCAGCAACATCATCAAGTGGAAGGTACATGTTCTCACAGAAGAGCCAGGTCTCGGTGTGGCCGTGCGGAGAGAGCTGCTGCGTTATTTTGTTTGGGGTTTGGGGTTTTTTCCCCCCCCACGTGTTAGTGCTCTGGCTCTGTCACTTGCTCTCTGCTTTTTCTCCTTTCCCCAGAGGATAACAGTGACACTGGGGGATTTCTTCAAAGCAGATGACTTGAATGGTTGTGACCACTTCCCTGTTTCCTAGAGGCTTTGGTCTGATGTTGAATGCAACCTGAGGCTGCACTGTTTGCCAGCCTATTTCCTGTTTGTCCTCTTTCCTGGAGGTCTTTGTTTTCTTTTGGGGGGAGGGAGGAAGAAGTCTCCATCAGCACGACCTCCAAGCAGGGGTGTTTTGTGTGAGCTGAGAAGGCAGCATGGCATAGGACGTCCATGCTGGTTGCTGCCTGTCTGATTCCCTGCCTTTCATAGATGCTGTGGAAAAAGAAAACACTTTCCCATCCTCAGTGATGCATTTATTTAAAGAAAAAAAAAAGGCAAAAAAAAAAAAAGCTGTAAGAGAAATCTCTCAGTATGTTCCTGCCTGAAGGCCCTCTGCCACGGGTTTTCCCACAGGAAGGAGTGATTTGGCCCAGTATTCTTATTGTTTCTATATCCTATTGCAAATAGAAAGTTATGCTTCTGAAATCGGTGTGAGTTGCCCATGCAGTTGTCTTTGTTTCAGGGGTGCGTTTTTGCTTCGTGCAAGAGAGGGGAAAATACATATGTAAATAAAAGCAGGCGACAATAACACCTATTTGTGCAGAAATTAAGTTGTAATCTTTCGACTGCTTCCAAAATAGGAACTTTTTAATGTGCAGAAAACAGTTTTAAAAACAAGGTCTGTGACTATACATCTTTGTTTGCATTAGCAGGAAGATACTTAGATTCAGAAATAGAATAGCTGTTGGTTCATAGAAATTATGAAAGGCAGTAATAGCATAATATATAGTTTTTCTCCCGAAAGAAGAACAGAGAACAAGCTGGCAGGTGTTTCAAAACCAGGAGGTAGGTTTGTTAATGTGTGCATGTGTGCCTGCCTCTTCTCTTTGTGATGAACATTTCACATTTCCCCTGTTGCTAAAAGCAGCGCTGGGAATTCTGCCTCTAGTTCTCTGGGAAGCTCCTCAGCAATCTTAAAGTCACCTTGGCCAACGCAGGAGTCTTCAGAGTTACACAATAGATTGACTTTTTCCAGGATGAATCAATGGTGACATTAGTGTCCTAGGTAATGACTGAAAGAGGAACGAATAGGTCTACTTTGGAAGGAGGAGTTGGTTTTGTTTGATTGGGTTTTTTGAAGGACTAAAGCACTTATTTGCGTAGTTTTAACAGAAATCCCTCTGAATAATTTCAACTGGTCCTTATTTTTGGTGTTACTAAGCAGATCCAGCAAGCAACTTAGAAGATTGAGGCCAGTCTCAAAAATAACTCTTTTGTGCTTATTCTATTCAAAATTAAGTCAACTAGTACATAAAGGGGCGGGGGGGGGAGAGGGAGAGAAGAAATTACTGTGGTGTTCTTGGATCATAGAATCATAGAATCATGGAATGGTCTGGGTTAGAAGGGACCTTAAAGATCATCCAGTTCCAACCCCCCTGCCATCAGCAGGGACACCTTCCACTAGACCAGGTTGCTCTAAGCCTCATCCAACCTGGCCTTAAACACCTTTGATAAGATGGACCTTTTTAAAAGATGAACAAAATAACAGCGAAGTTATAGCAGTTAAAGACAAACAAAATAAAGAGAAACAAATAAACAGCTCCCATCCTTACTGGAGAAAATACAGACAAATGGGTGCTTGGCCTCACCTTGGATGAAGAAATACCTGTGTTACAGGGAGCACTAGTGCTTTGCTTAGCAGCAGAGTACAAAAATGACTAGGGAAGAGTTACCTTGAATTGTTCAGGATAACGTAAAAATAGTCTTTTTGCCTGTTTTTCAAGATGCAGATTGAAAATGGTGTTTGTTAAGGAGCTGATGTTAGCCAGAGCCGTAGATGCTGGGCTTAGCTGGGTCCCAGGCTTTGTCTCTGGACTACACTGGCTGGCTGTGTCACATCATCTCTGTGCTGCTTCTGAGACCAGTAGTTAAATGTAGGAAACTTGAATCTACTGCTTTTTTTTTTGCATTGGGTGAAATGAGGAACTGCTTGACACGAGTGGCTGCAGCAGAAACCAGGCCTTTTCTCTTTGTCTGCTTCTTGTGTGCTTTGGAACGTCAGTAATTACAATACCGTAGTCATTCATTGTTTGCAAATGCTGTTCAAACAGCATTTAAAGATGTGTTATGTGACTGATTTACATGTCATCCTTGAGAATATGGTTTTTTAAAAGGAAGAAACTCTGTTGAGTTCACTGTGGTTTGAGGCTGATGATCTCTGCTCTCTGAAAAAAAGGAAAACCTGTATTAAATCTGCTGGATGCGATTTGGAAATTGGAGATGATGAAACGTCCACAGTGTGTTCATTTCCATAATGAAATAACTATTTTGCTTGTAAGGTTATAAGACTGTATTTCTTCAGTAAGAATGTACCAGTAGTTTTCCATATTACAAATAACCTTTTGCAGAGGCTATCATCGTGGGTGCGATGGGCAGAGAACTCCTCTCTTTCTCATGCATCGATCATTCCCTGTCACCTCTAAAAATGATGTTTAACTGCCTTGTCATTCTCCAGCCAGAGCAGGCATCCTTCCTGAAACCCCAACGATAGCATGACAAGTTTGTGGTTTCAGAAAGGGGTGTGGAGAAATTCTGTCAGCACATACGGTGGTTGCTTATGTCTTCAACTCATCTGAAAACCTCGGGCAGTGGGTGTGAGGAATGTGCCAAATGGTCCCAGAAATCTCAGTAGTCATTTCACCAGAAGAAAGAAAAAGAAAATTCACCATTAATTCATGTATTGGAGTAAATGTTAATCCTCCAAGAAGAGAAGGGTGGGGAGGGATATGTATGAAGTCGAATTACTTAAATTCTCTAGCTGCAGAATATTCTTCCAACTTCATAACCAGATGTCATGACTGCCAATGATATGGTAGCTTCCTTCTCTCCCTCCTCCTTTTTTTGCTGGCTGAATACTGGGGACCAAGCTGGTAAGGGTTTCCTCCATTCGTTTGCCCAGTTTTCACAACTGGCAGAGGCAGCAGCATCTCCCAGCCCAGTGCCCAGCCACTCATGGGAGTGAGTGCTTGGCTGTGCTGGCATTTAATGACATGCTTCTGTCATCAGACCTACCTACCAGTCAGGGAAGCCCTCAAATTAAAGGACTGTAGTCTTACTTTGCTAAAATGGCTTCCAGAAAAACTTACTCTCTGTCTCTTTTTCCCGTCTCCCTCACGTAGTGCTAGAGGGTGCTGCTGAAGAAGAGGCTGAAGAGCCAGACGCTACTATACATACTACACTAAGTGAGGAGACCAGCAACCAAGAAGAGAGCCACAGTCAATCAGGGGATAAAGATGAAGGTAACTGGTTTGACTAGCTCTGTGTGACTCTGTCAATTAGGGCATTGATTAAGGTGTGTAGAAACATTTCTTACCCATCCATACCCTTTATCTGTGTGAAGAGTGTAAGATACATTGAGCAGAAGCACTGGTGCATGCATTTCTTTCCCCATCCCTCATCTTTATCTGTCTGAAAAGTGTGAAATAGGTTGAGCAGAAACACGGGCACAGAAATACTCAACTACCACTGCAGGCTTCCAAACTAAGATTTTCTTGGCTCCCAGTAACTTGGCACCACATTACTTAGCCTTAAAAAACCACCTGTTTATAATGCTCAAACTTATCTTCCAAAGACCGTATTATGCAGAGATCAAATGTTCACAGACAAACATGTTCCTCCTTGTTCACCCTCACATCCTCTTGTGTTACAGTGACTTTCTCACAACACACATTAAGATTCTGCGCTCTCTACCAGAGGTGACGGAGCAGTAGACTTGCAGGGTGTTCCTGTTTGTTCAGGAGACTACTTCTAGGGGAAAGGAGCGTTCAGTTTGAAAGCATTTTCCTTTTCAAATTTGTAAAGAGGAAAGTGGAAGGCCTTACCTGTGTGTTTGACGTGTCTGTATGTTGAGACACCAGAGATGAGATTTTAGTTGTGTTTTGAATTTGGTATCTGAGACAGGAGCATCCCTGCTACTTACAGAATGTGATGAAGAAGTCTGAATCGGAACAGCTTTAGCTTGTGGCATTAGTTGTGAATGTAACACGTATGCTTCATGGACTAATATGGCTTGCTAGATCAAAAGAAAAAAAATCTACATAGATTTACAGCTGTGGCGGGAAAGAGGCAGTTGATGGGATTTGGGGTTTTGTTTTGGTTGGATTTTTGCTAATTTAGCTTATTCCATATACAGAGCTGGCTTAAGCTATGCTAGAAAGAGAAGCCAGTACCCTACACTGTGTTACTAATGCCTTAATTGTGCAGTTGTGCTGGAAACACGTGCTTGCCAGAGCGTGCGTTCATCAGTGCTGCTTTACTAGCTCATGGTGATGACAAGTTACCACAAACAATACCATTTTACAGCAAGAGAGTTTAAGGTAAACCACTCTATAAGCCCCATATTGAATTAAGGTTGAAAATGAAGATAACATGAATGTCCTTTGAGAAGAAATGTACACCTTGTCCTATGTGTTCCAGTAGGAGAAACCTCTCTGGTTAAAAGAATTGCTATTATTATGGGCTGTTGCCTGTGCTCCATGATGATCAAGCAGAGTGTCATGTGGGTTACAGGCAGCTGAAAATACTGTGGTATTTTTGTTTTAGATGGCCTAGCAACTCCTATATATGTGTTTTTGTTTTTAATTCCAGAGAAGCAGCTGGAAAGCTTAAACAGCTACAAGGTATCACCAAGTTCACCGAGCAGTTTGGACGGAGCAGACTTGTCCTCCATTGACGCCATGATGTCAGCAGTGATGAACGTGGGGCAGATTGCTGAAAACGGCGGGAACGCTCAAAATGTCAAATCCCCCTCAAAGTCTCCTGCACCAAATCGGATTGGCAGGAGGAACCAGGTACGTAAACCCAAGTGCAGAGAGGGCAAAGGGGAGACAAGCAGCTGCATGGGAAGTAATAAGACATAATTATGTTTCTTTGCTTGTTTTGTCTTTTTTTTCCCCTCAGTGGCTATTTCTTGTCTCCGCCATTGCTCCTCTGTATGTGTTTTCTGGTGGCTCCCCGAGCTTAACTTTAGAAAACTGGGAATTGAAGGGGTCTGCTTGCTTGGATTCACATGTAAAACTTCTGAGCAGATGCTCCAGTGTCATGCAATAGTGAGCTGGTCTAACAGATGCCACTAGCAGTGGCAAAGCTGCCTAAGAATTGCTGTTTCTTCCCTGCTGCATCCTTTCTCCAGGCTCTTGCATTTGCTTAATCTGTTTGGAGACCAGTTCATTTCATGAAACTGGGAGAAAAGAAAGAGCTCAGAGAGGAGCAGAGTGGTGTAGCAGGGGGCTTGTCTCTGCCATCGTGTAGGACCTTTAATGAGGTGTGCAGCTGTCCCTGGGGAAGATCCAAGTGATTTCAGGTTAAAGGTGGTGCTAGAACAAAACATCCATCAGGATGCTCAGTTCACATGTGTGTAGTGTAAGGTGCCCTTACCTCATTGTTAATAAAACTATGAAGAGCTGTGGCAGAATGCTTTGTACAAAGCTTGCAGAGCAAATATATGTAGCTTTTATCAGGTTTTTTTTTTTCCCATTTACCAGTTGATGGCACTGGTTGATAGGACCAGCTGATAGCAATATTGATCTAAACAAGTGAAAGGAGGGAGTCATATCAGTTAAAGCTGGGATTATTTATATCTTATGTTTTTCTCTTGCTGGGCCAAGCTTTACCAATGAAGGTGCTGCAGAACATTAGGAAATACCCCAAATCCCTGTGCCTGACTTTAGAGCTTGTGGTGAAGCACAGAGAATTTGTAAATGAATCAAGATGTAACAGGGACCAGAAAGGTTGAGAGGCGTGACTCATGTGATGTTCCTATAGTAGTTTATTAATAGCTTGCCAAGTAGCTGCTCAGTTGACAGACTTATGACTTGTCTTGGATTTTTTTGCTTTAAAGGAGTTAAAAGCCATTAAGTGTAAATGAACATTCTTAAATGAAGAGCCTGGGCAGCATACGGGCAAGTGTGTTTGCGGGATTGTATTGTCTAGCACCTGGCTTTAAGGTTTATTTGCAGTATTCCCACTTAGGAACTGCCCTGATTCCTTGATTTCATCATGTGAAGCGAGACACTGGAGTTCAGACTGGTCTCAGTGGCAGTGCTATTACACAGCTGTCCACTGGTACACCATGTGGTTTGGCTTCAGGGAAGTTTATTGGCGTTAGTGACCTTTATTCCACCTGATATTTTGATGGCATCGAATCAAAGGAAGCTTGAGAGTAAATGTGACAGGATTAAGAGGGATTCTTACAGCATAAAAATAAACAAATACATTGAAAACATAGTAAATAGCCTATTTGTTTTTAGGCTGAAAGATCGTTATCGCCGGCGGGGCAAATGGCTACATTACTGAGAAAATAAAAGTGAGATGTGAAATCTTAAGTGGATGGCAGTCTGGTTAGCAACCTCTAATACAGCGAATTTCCACTTCCAGCGTAGCAGAATGAAAGCACTGAATTGTTTCAGTGTGTGGCAGCACACAGATCTCAGATCCTGTTCAGAATGTGCCTCTTATTATAATTTCAAGGATAATAACAGTTAGCTAGTTTTCTGTGTCTGACTGATGTTTCCCATGAGTTGGCAGCAAAACATTTTGCCCTGAACCTTTGTCCCAAAGTCTGTGGTTCTCTTTATAATGCTGACTTTATCTTGGCTCTAGTCTAGCCATAGTCTAATAAACACGTTCTTACATCAACCTGCATCCATTTTAACTTCTCATTTGCTCTGCTCTTGAAGAAAATAAAAAGTGTAACAACGGTGTTTCTTTCAGCTGGAGAAAAACAAATAGCACGACTCCAAAAGCATTTGCCACCAGTTGAATGCAGAGCAGTCATGCCAGGTTAATTTACTAAAGGGAGAGTAGCTAACAAATTAGCTGCTAATTTTATCTTTCAGTATCTTTCAGGAAGTGTGTTTTCACCAGCCTGGGTCCGGTGGGGTAGCTGAGTGCTGTGTTTTAAATTCGTGAGTGAGGGTGCTTTTACAGGAGGGATGCTAATGCTTTTTGGTCTGGATTGGGTCAGTCAGCAGCATTCCTGTTGTAGCTACCCTGGATTTGCTTGAGCTGTGTTACGGTATGTGGCACGTACCCTGTGTGACCACCGGAGAAAGTTTGGGTTTTAGTTAATAATAAACCCCAGATTCAATACTAATCAGCTCTGGCTGAGCTATAGTGTGTTTCTGATCTTTGCTTCAAGGTGAACCAGTAATTACTCTATCTTCTGTTAATTTGCTGATTCAAAGAGCAGGCAGTCTAGAAAGCAGGCTTGGAAACAGTCAAGTGCATCGTGTAGAACTGCAGCTCTCATTTAAAGAAAAAAAATGTAGTAGGTTGATAGTTTCACAGAAATATCCTGGGGATTAAACACCATCTAAACTGTCAGCACAGCTGCAGGGATTTTCCTCACGGCACAGTGTGTTTGTTCTCTCTCCTGAGCCAACTTTAACAGGGTTGCAGTATAACTGGTGCTGAGCATTACTCCACAGACAGGGTGCATATAGTAAAATTCAAGTCGTATAAGTAGGATGGAATGTGTGTGTGTGAGTTGTAAGTTGGTATATAAAAGGTGGGGGGGGGCACTGGGATAATGTGTTTTCATTTTCTTGTGGTCTTAATACTTCATAATGGCAGCCTTGATTGCTTTCTGATGTTTTATGAGTAACAGTTTGTTAGGCCTTGTCCATGTGCATGGCCCACAGTGATTAGCTTCAGGATGGAGACCCCTGAAATACAGTTAGAAAAAGATGTAGAAGAGAAGCAGTAGGGAGGAGTGGGAGAACCTAATTGTTGCAGTCCTAATACTTTTAGAAGTGAGGTCAGAAGTTTTGTTTACTTCAGGCAAAATGGGAAAGTAGCTCTTCATCCAAATGCATAGGTCACTGAAGTTAATAGAGAATTACCATGACCCTATTTTTGAAAACACAGCGTTAGATTTTAAATAGGGGACTCTCTAGAATGGTTCCCCAAATCATGTAGGAGGGGACATTGCTTTACTGAGACTTAAAAACAATTTTATCTAACACTGTGTCAGCACCTTTCCTCCTAACAAGCCAGAGAATTTGTCACAGAGGCTTGGCTTACTCATTCTCAGTGTTCTCCACAAATGCTTATGTCTGGCAATCTGGAAATGGTTACTTCCAAGTTGATGACTTCTGGGGCAGCAGTGGGGGAAAAGAGTTGTGTGGAGAGAGGAAATGCACAGATACACTCATACCCACCAAATCCCTCCCAACTAAAGAGCTACTGAGGCTGGATTTTATTTTTTGCTTGATTTCATGGTTTTACTAATGATACTTAAAATAGCCAGCAGAGAGGTTCAGTAGAACGTGTCCTTTTGGCATCAATATGACACCTTGCCATCAATCAGGCAGAGATGGTTTTTGTACTTGCCTGTCACCAGAAGTGTAGTTAACAGGAGGTGGATCTATCTAGCAGGTGAAGATTTGCATCATTCTGCAGAAAACTGAGGTTTAATGATCTTCAGTTCCAGACCATCTTCCTTCTAACATACAGGCGTTGGTGCAGCAGCCCCGCCTGGCTTCTTAGTGAGGTGATGAAAATACCCTTGATGTCATGCAGTAGCCGTCCTTGCAGACAATTCAGGCAAACGCCTTTGGTTCCTGCAAGAATGTCATTTCATCCCTGGCTGAAAGAGTGGTGGCTTTGCTCAGTGTCTCAAGGGCATGCTTAAATCAGGCTGAGTTCTCTGGGTGGCTTCATTGTTTGTACTTGTGGTTTGACCATGGTTGCTCCTCATTCTCACCTGGGTGGAGAATAACTGGGTTCATAATGTGTTCTTTTTGAGTCACGTACACTCCTGCATTGTCACCTCTTTCTTGCTATGATCTCATCAGATCTTGCAAGTTTCAGAAGGGTTGGGCCTGGCTAGCATGCCTGGATGGGATGCTTCCAGGAGAAACACAGGATGCTAAGGGAAATGGTGCTGGTGATTCAGTTTTCTTCCTTCTGAGTCAGCTGTGGAGCAGAGCATACAGACCCTAGAAAAGGGCACTGAGATAGCGCCTTGCCATCGAGACTGGGTGGAAACCCTGAAGTCCTGACGACCTGTGCTTATTAAAGATCTTTTGGGAAGATCAGTGGCGTTTGCCCACATATTCTGGCCGTGTTCCAGTAATTACTTTCTGCTCACCTAAATTCCTCCTGGCAGTTTGAGCTGGTCGCAATAATTGCCTTCACTTCCTGTCCTAAGCTGCTACTGCTGAGTATCCGTGTGCTGTTAAAACAGCTGCTGTGCTTCTGCAGTAGTTGAAGTGGCCCCTATTTATAGATTCGGAAGTTTCTGAAACTTCCCTGAGGGATCTATCAGGATGATAAATGTATACGTGCAAGTTGTTCTGTTAGCAGTGGCCTTTTATATACTTAGGATGGATTATATTTTTTCCATCCTCAGCAGTAACAGCTTTTGAGTTTTTATGTTGATATTCATTCTGATTTTTTTGTTTTGTTTTGTTCACAGGAAACAAAAGAAGAGAAGTCTTCCTATACCTGTCCCCTGTGTGAAAAGATTTGCACTACACAGCACCAGCTAACTATGCACATTCGTCAGGTACGCAGAGTACCGGCTCTTGATTTCTTACTTAATTTATTAGAGTGTCTGGTTTGCCAGTGTGCATTTTGCAATGTTGCAAAACAATTCCATGTGCAAACCAGAAAGGCTTCATTATTTTATTCAAGTTTGCTTTTATTAAGTTTGCTTTTATTTTAGCCTTCCTCATGTATTTTCTTCAAAAAAAAAACAACCCACAAATCCAAAGCTGAGGTGGGTAATTGTCCTCCCTTCCTTCCCCAACACTCGCGCCCGCCAAGTGTCTCAAACAAGGATGTATGTCCTGTTCTGCGTAGCTTAAAGTACCCCAAGGATCCAGAAAACCACTTCCATCATGAGGCATAAGTCCTGTTTTCTTATCCTGTTTGAGCACAGATCCCTTTACTGGTCATGCAAATTAAGAAACAGGAAGACACAATTTTTAAATCATCTCAGTGTAGAAAAGCCTCTCAGCAATTTTGGGAGGCAGAATTAAAAATATACTTTTTTAAAGGATGAAGCACTTTTTTGTCAGCTACAGGCCTTTTTTTGCTCCTCTTGAAATATATGCATAATTTATAAGGAGGTTTGACCTTTTCTGTGTCAGAAGGTTGTGCTTTGGATGCTAAGGTTGTAGTTCACCACTGTGAGTCCACTAGATCCTTATTACTTCAGTTTTCCCACCTGTATTGTTATCTAATTTTTTTTTTCTTACTCTCCTGAGTTGGGGGTTTTTTTGGTACATGCAGAAATCTTCAAGTCTCTGAATGGAAGTAAGAGTGGTACATATAGCACAGCAGCTAATGGCCATATTTTGGCCCTGTAATGCATTCTTATGGCCTTAGAAGTCTGCATGTGCACCCAGAAGTGAATTACTTCTGTTTTCTTATGACGCAGCCAGTTTGAAATTAGTATCTTTAAGGACCATTTATTTTTAAGTATCTTCCTTCTGCCCTGAAGTTCATAATTAGATCATCTTTCTGTTTTCCCCCTTACCACTCACCCAACCCCAAACCACTGCACAGCTTAAAGTATCCCAAGGTACTGTTTGCCTGATGTCTTGTTGCTGAGTCCCTTTCTATCCTCTTCTGCACACCTAGCAGAGCATGTGGTAGGCACTGCAGGCTGTATGAAACAGCTACTGGTGCTGGAGCATGAAGGAGTTAAAAATGAAGGGTGGGGGTGGAGTTGAGGGGGGAGGGCTGGGGAGGAGAGGTGTATACAGAGCCTTAATATAAGGTGTTGTGCCTAGTGGCTCTTTAAAGCTGCTTTTAAGATGTTTATAGTTCTCACTGATATTTTACTGGCACTCCAGAAGGGACATTCAATGAAAAAAAATCATTGCTTTCTCTAGCATAACACTGACACTGGAGGGACAGACCATTCCTGCAGCATCTGTGGAAAGTCTCTGAGCTCAGCGAGCTCCCTTGATCGCCACATGCTGGTGCACTCAGGTGAAAGGCCTTATAAATGTTCAGTATGTGGACAGTCCTTCACCACCAATGGAAACATGCACAGGTGAGTGCTGATCGTGACCCAGGAGTTTAGAAGGAATTACAGAATAGGGGGATGTTTTGTTTCCTTGGAAAGACTTTCAAGCTGACTAAAGACACTTGGGCAGAAAATGTGGGCTGTCTGTGATCTACATGTATGGCACGACACACGTACACATGCACACTACAACTACTAGGATGCTTAAGTTGTGGGAGGAGGTCAGAATTGAGAAAGGTGTTCTGTCTCTCTTCACATATTATCAGGACTTGTTACAGATATCCAGAAGTACTGTTTTTTTTCTTTATTATTATTAATATTATTATTTTGACAAATGGGATGGATTTTTCTCAAAGGACAAAAATGTATAGCAAAGCTGTAGAGAAGCTTCTAATTTGTATCTTCAGAGTCACGGATGCAAGTGGTTGTACTGGAGGATCTGTGGTGGTGGTGTATATTATGTGGTGAAATAGCCAAGTGCCATCGTGAAGATGCCTGTTTGGAATGATTGATCTTGTTTTTAAATACATACGTCAGTGCTTGCTTGTACCATAGACACTTACTGCACTGTAGATCCAGGAAATTATCTATTGCCCAAGTTGCAAAACGTGTTTCATGGAGCTTCCTTCGTAGGGATGTAGCAATATGTACAGTTGTCAACTGAGCAAACAAAATGTTAAATGGCATGGATGTTCCTTCCCCTCTCTCTCATCCCCCAATTCAGTATTCATTTATTTGCATGGGTGGAGCACCTCGGAGCTGATTAAGATTGTGAATTCCCACACAGCTTTAGTCCCCATATCAAAGAGTTTTTACAACCTACAAAGAAAACTGCAAGACAGGTGGGGGTAAGGAATATAGCTTATAAGGAAAATGACAAGAGTGATGGTTATGGACTGGTTCTGTGTGGGAGGGAAGAGATCTTGTTTCCTTACTACCAGGCATTTTCCAAGCAGTGTGCTGTAGGTGGAATGGAAGGGGTGATTTCAGTGACAACAGAAAAGATAGCATAATGTCGCACAAAGGAAGCAGTAGCTGCTTGCAGCTTTCCCTCTTCTGTATCGTATTGTCCAGGTTCAAGAGTTACTTGCAAACAGAGGAGAAACAGGAGGGAATGCAGTTTTGTAATGCCATGTTTATTTAACTTGATTGGAATGGGGGAGAGTTGGAGAGA
>NW_010314916.1:25348-84438 GCF_000700745.2 Antrostomus carolinensis | reverse complement strand
GGGAAAGAGGCAAAGATCTTCGGAGAAGATTCTGGCCTTGGGTGTTGAATAAATCACACATCTGACTCATCTGACCAGAGGTGTTGGGAGCCACATGTTTGCCAGACTGGGTCATTATTCTGTCTGCTGCGAGGAAGGCAGGACAGCTGCTGAGTTGCAGCTGATGCTGCTGTCAGCATCCAAGGGTGAATTCCAGTGCTGGGACTCTGGGGTGGTCGAACACTTGTGTCCAGGTCCTCAGCCCAGGCTGCTTGCGGAGTTTGTTTGGCTTTTTGCTCACCAGGCATCTCCTTGTCCTCTCCCAGAAGCAGGAAAGGGAGGCTTCCCCTGAGACCTGACTCCAGGCCTATCAGATGTTGATGTAGTCACCTTTGCTTATGAGGGTTTCCCCGTATAGCACCTCTTACTGTGCTTTAGTAACAAATTTGCCAGAATTGCCAGGCTGAGTGACTTCCCTAAAAGAAGTAAGTACAGATCAGAACCTTCTGATGAGAAGATTGTTTGGTTTAAAATTTTTCTCTAAATGAGATGTTGCTTGAAGTTACCAGGATGGAGTGCTGTATTTACTGACTGCACTAAGAAGGACCTAAGTTCATGCAAGGAAAACCTTCCTGTTAAAAGTTCTTTCTGTCTGATAGGTTCCTGTCTGCTCTGTAAAACTTGTTCTTGTCTAAGCTCACACTGCAGCAGCTCGCTGGGACTTTGCAGAAATCTGTTACTGAGCCTGGTGGCACTGCAGCAAGTGAACCAAGACCTGGGAGAGGCAAGATCCTGAGCACACTGAAACAAGCTAGTTTTGCTCAAGGAGGGTTGTGGTTGGCAGGACTGTGCCACCGATTTTTGGCAGTGAATAATCTTTTCTTGTTGCTGTAACAAATTATAATAGTGAATCCTGTTGCTGAAGAGGAAAGCCTGAATGTGCAAGTAGGCAGATGAGGATAAATGCAAAGTGAAATGAAATTTGTTATCTGGTGCTATGACACACTCACAAGGAAGATGTTCATTTTGCCTACTGGGTACCTCCTTCCAAAACAGGTATTTCTAGTTTAAGATGGTGTGAAGTGAATTCCTTTGTAGGCATCTCAAACTTAGCTGCAGCATCAGGTCCGGTGGCCTGCCAGTGCTGTGGGTGAATGCTTTTCACATCGCATTCAGAACTGCTTCTGCCTCAGAATCCCAGAGCCAGGCTCTGCTTGCCAGGTCCTGCCTTGTGTGCAAGTGGTGCTTGTGGTGCTGCCTTGTCAGTTCTTCCGCACCAGCTGGCCAGCTGGATGATAATACCCATCCATTTTTGTCTGCTTTTCTTGCACAGTTCCTTTATTGCTCACTGGTTTTGTGCTACGGTATCTAAGTACTGACAGATTTATGCCCCAAACAGCAAAGAATAAGATTTCTAACCTGACCCTGGTAGCCAGCATGATGGTTTCCCTGGAGCACTGCCGTGAGTGTGGGATCAGAGGGAGAAGTTGCAGGCTTAGCAGGAAGTTGTGAATGTGCTGCTAAAGAATCAACATAGTTTGTGAAGGTCCTGCAGGAGCCTCCCCAAATATTGCTGTATTTACACCAAATAAGCTCAGTGCATGGGAGAGTGAGGGAGCGAGGGAGAAGTTAGTCTGCCAGTATCTGAACAGAGGGGAAAAATGTGTAGGCACGTACTACGTACATCCCCTCTTCTCTTTCTCTCCCTCTGTCTTGTTCTGGCTCTTATTTAGCTGTCTATACTATTTTTTTTTAATCAAGACTTTAAAAAGACCTTTTAGGGGAAAAAGTGCAATGAAGTGGTTTTGTCAAGGGAAATAATTGTAACATAGGAGTCCTTATTACTGTTCCGGCAGAGGATGAAATTTCTGATCCATTTTGCCACCTCATAGCAGCCAGATCATTAAGACATTCCGCTGAGCAGAGGAGGGGAAGAGTTTTGGTTGGGTTTTTTGGGTTAGAAAATATCAGTGTTGTTGCACTCTCAAGTGCCCATCCTCTCCATAGAAAGCCATTTTTCTTCTCCCTCACTTTGTTAGGTGAAGGAAGGAAAAAACCCTGCACAGCTCGCTCTTGTTGTTCTTTTGCATGTGGGCAAAAGTTTTTTTCAATAGTCAGACTTTTTGTGGAGTGGGAACATTCTTTTCTACCCATCTCTTCTAGCTGTGTTGGGGTGTTGCGTGTTCTCTTTGCCTGTGAAATTGATGCTGCCCTTCCTGACTCCCACAATACACGCAACACTTCATTTGTAAATGAGTCATAGCCTCTCACATGAAGTCCAGTTTCTTTTTGTTGTGCTCCTTGGCTCCTTGTCAACAAGCCAAGTTGAATGGGCACAGCACACGGGGGCGGAGGGGGAAGGTTCTCTTGTGCAGCATCATTCAGAAAAAGAGGTTAAAACCTCCTTCCTTTTTCTGACCAGAGTGACTGTTCAGGATTTTCAACAGGGAACTGTGAGCCCCAGGGCATCTCAGAAAGCTGCCAGGCTGCTCAGGAGTGGCCTGAGCCTCCTGTGGGGGTAGTTGCAGTTAGATAGAGCAAAGGTCTCTGGAGAGTACTCAATGTCCAGTGCAAAAAAGATGATTTTATTGTTCTTCTGAATGTGCTGTCAAGCTAACTGCCTTCATATCAGTGCTACTCCTCCTGTTTGGGGAGTGTTGTTGCAATCTGGTATGGTAACTGGGAGATCTGTCAGTGTCTGGTATCAGGAACAGGAATTGCTCTGGAGGAAGAGAGATGGAGATGGTGCTGAGTTTTTTACAGAGATTTCTTTTTGAGCAATACTGGAAAGAGCAGGTCCTCTTGGAAATGGCAAGCCTTCTAGCATCAGGGACTGATTTGGGGGTTTGGGTGGTTGTTATCCTGGAGCTTTTTAAGAATTTGGAGGAAGGAGTTAGATCATAGTAATTTTTTTTAGTTCAAAATTCCTGTAACTGGAATGGCACTGTGATTCATGGTCAGTACGTAAGAAAATCTGCAGTTTAGGATATGCTAATCCTCACACTTTTTTGCTAGACACAGACACTAGGCTTTCTCTTACTCACAGTAAATTAAAGTTGAATATTTTAAAATCTCCAGCAGGGACATTAACTATAATGGAAGGAGGGGATATGTGTGTGTATATAGTGAGTTTTCTGTAGCTCTGAAAGGGCTGGGGATTTCCAAAGTAGTGTCTCAAATCAATAGATTGCAATTACTAAAGGCTTTCCTTCTCTGCTGTCATGGGAGCTCCCTAGGGAGTTTATCTATGAATAGTGCCAACTTGTGAGGAGCCTAGACTCTGCCACCAAATAGGAGGTTGCCGGCCTCTTACACCATCTCCACTCTTGCATCTCCCCAAAATGCAGACAGAGGAGTTAGGCTGCTGCTGTGGGTTTTGGTGGTGGTTTGTAAGCTTTAGTGAGGGACCTTGAGGTAAAGACTTTGCTTGACTTACTGCGTTGCATTCCAGTGGAACATTCATCAGGCTTCAGGGGGAAGGGCAATGCCTCCACTTGCTCCAAAAGGGTTTTCGTCAGGGGTTTGGACACTTTGCCAAAGGCTCCTTTTCCATTTCTGAGACTGAGGATGGTTTGTACCTATCACTTTAAAATCACATTTCCTCCCTGCCAAAGACATGCTCTCCATGCTTTTCCAAACTTGAAAATGTGAATAGGATGTAGATGCCAGAAGGGAGGTGAGAAATGACCTTCCTTCCAGTTTCCAGAGGGTAGTTATTAAAGGCTCTGTGGCAAGTCTGCAAAGGCTAAAGGGATAATACATGTATTTCAGCTGCAGCTTCCCCAGTTCGGTAGATGAAGCTGTAGTGTCTATGGCTGGTGTTCACCAGGCTGCCCATATAAGCGCAGTAATGCGAACTAACTGACGTATTTCTTATGAAACCAGAAGGTCACAGGTATCTACCATCTTTCTCTCCTTCTGCTCCTTATCCCATACGTAGCAAAATTCTGCATAGTGGCTTTTTATTCACATCCTACTTAGGTACTTGCAGGCTGTGTATGTGCTGTCTCAGGAACAGGTCGCAAAGTTTGGGGATTTCTTTTTATTATTATTTTTTTTTCTTTTTTGGCACATGTGAAACACCACATGCAACAACCACATGCAGAAGTCTTTGAAACTCAAATTGGAAGATCTGGATCGCAGAAGCTATGCTTTGAAGCATGCTTACAAAGGGTCCTATCAAAGAAGGTATTCCTTCTTTTAATTAAGAAGGCACTTTCATTCTCAGTCTTATATTCAGTGCTAGATAATTTTCCCAAACATCTCTTTTTCATGCGCTGTGGAGAGACAAACAGCTGTTTGTGTTATCAGGGTACTATTCTGATATTCAAATTAAGTCTTTAAATGAACGCTTTATGTGTGTGGATGTTGGTGAGTGAGGTTTTTGAGAAAGATAGAAAACGCACGTGCTGGAGGGTAACCTGTGAATGTTGACGTTTTGATGTTCAGCTGGCCACCTTCACTGGCAAGTGAAGAGTGTACGCCTGGTGAAGATTGTAACGTTCTGGTTGGAAGATGAGTGTTGGATCCTGATAAAGGCACAAGGGTTGAGATGTGCGTGCTTCAATGATTTCCCCACTCCCTTTAACACGGATTTGTGTTTCTTGGGCAGCCTCGCGTACAGGCTGCCTGTGACTTTGCAAATATCCAACAGGCAGAGCGTCCTCAGGATCTGGCTGAATCCATCCTCTCCCTGCATTCCACCTGTGAATTGCTCCTGTGTTATTTATGGAGTTGGCCCGCTTCCAGGACGTTGTGTGTGCTTTGTAGGGTGCAGTGCAATAACAATGCCCAGCCTTCTAGTACAAATAGGATCTCTGCAGTCTAGCGTGTGTAGTCTGGCATTTGCTTAAGATGGGAGTTTTTGGAGGCAGAGCATAGCCAAATGTGATGATGAAGAGGAGAGGAACTGCCTTATTACAACATGGTTTGGTTTCTGGTGATTTGCAGAGATGGCCAAGTGGAAATTTGGTGTTTAAACATTTGGTAGCTTTGAAAAACTGAACGTAGAAGATCTTGAAGCTAAAAGCAAATAGCTGAGGACCTCGCCAGGCTGAAAATGATTGACACTTAACATGTGTGAAAAGGCCTTCTCTTATTGTCTTGCACAATAGAAATGTCTCTTTGGTCATCTCCTAAGGAGCTTTTATTTCAGTGTAGTAATTGGTAGGCAGTGCTCTTAAATATGAAGAAGCAGGGTGTATTACAGGCTTTCAAATCTATTCCTTATACACGGGGGATGATTTAACCACTGTCAGCATGCTAGTGAAAGATAAGCTTCAGCAAATGCAAGTGTCCTAATTCTTGAGCAGGGATAACAAACACTAAGGACTAATTTCTAGTTCTAGTAATTGATAACTGTAGTTGTAGGAGACAAGTGAGATGTGGTACCTGGTTTGGTTTTCTTTCCAATTAAAAGATGTTTCTTACATTTTTGCAAAGACATTTTGTAAATAGGGACGGGGAAACAGGTGGAGAGAAGGTTTTTTTGTTCTCCTTCCTGTCAGCAGATATACCCAGAGTAAATGTTTGGTATTCTGCTGGGATCCGCATGTTTTGAAGAAGATTAAAAAAGAAAGAAAGAAAGAAAAGGTCAGGCTTTTTCAACAACAGTAGAGCAGTAAGAGTCTGTTTTTCTGTGTCTTTGATGAGAATTAGAAGACTACAGTATTTTTAATGGTCCCAGGCAGAAAGTATTGTCTGCCTCGCTGTTGCTGACTAGATTGTCATCTTTTGTAAAGACTTTATTTAAACTTTCATTTAATTCACATGACATGTAAATAGAGTCCTCCAAAAAACCCCTCCATGGATATCTTCAGCGGTAAGAGACTCCAAAGGAGCTCTTGTGCCCCAGTACCTCTGTGAGCTGTAAGAGCTGAAAGGAGATGCCATGATTTCAGATGTTTTACATGCTGCTTGTAGCCTTGGACAGTATCCCCCTTCAGTTATCATTAAAGAACAGTAAAGGAAGTTAACACAAAAACACGAATGCTGAGATCTGATTAGAATCAAGCGAAGCAAGGAAGTGCAGAGTTAAGATTTATACGCTGACCTTAATTAGCTCCATTGTTCTTGAGAACTGAAGCGTACACAATGAGGAACTTTATACTTGTATCTCCAGAGCTCTTCAGTACCTAAACATAAGAAAGACTTCAGTGTGCTTTTCAGTCTTCAATTTTGTGTGTGTTGCCTTTAAGCAATAGCTAGGTCTGATCTTATGCATCGTAACGTTGTGGATTTTTATCTTTTGGTTTTCTGCAGGCAAAAAAAAAAAAGGGGGGCCCACGCTGCTCTCAGTAGGTTGAGGTTTCTGGTGCAACTTGTGCCAAGGGGAAGGTTGTCTGACATAGCAGAGTAATATCACCCTCCTCAGGGGCAATAACATAAATCTCCGTATAACAGACCATGTTGAGCGTAGCTTAGTGCTGCTTTGTTACCCCTGTCACAGTTCAGATGAGCACAAGCCACTTGACAGATTAGACTCCAGTCGCAAAGCACACGGCAGTGCAAAGCCTTGATCTTTCTGCACAAGTACCCTTTCAGGAACATCACCTCCTCTGCAGGTTTAGTATTCTCAGGGATATTACCTCCTCTTCTCACCTTGAAGAGCTACAAAATAAATACAAGCCTTAACTCAGCAAGCACTAGAAAATCCAGGCCATTTTTGTGAGGAGTTGTAGTGCTTTTAGTCCTTTTCTCTAAGTCTGACGTTAAGGCGATTCTTGTAGAGATGTTGGCTCTCAAGGTTAACAAGTAACACATTGTTTTCTTGGCATTTCGGTTGGTGGTTTGTCTTCTAGCTCATGTACCTCACCTCGGTTGGGTGATTCTGTGTAGAAAATGCTGGTGGTGGTGAGGAAGCTTGCTGGCAGAGTTTGTATGTTAAGGTAATCTTCACTCAGCCTGTCGTGCGTGCACATCAAAAATACTTGTATCGCTTCTCTAATGAGTGTGTGCTTGCTCTGTTCCCCCTGTTGTCTGAAAAGACTCATGGGCCAACTACCAAGGAGAATGAGGAAAACTCTATCTCAAACTGCATTTGTGGTTGCTGTCGTTCCACCTTTAATGTACGTCTTCCAGCTTTACCTTTTCTCCCCCCAGTATCTTAACCTGCTCAACCTGTTCTAGTTCAGCATGCTGGAACCAGCAAACTGCAGAACGTACCCCCTCTCAGGGTCAGCAGGTTTTTTCCTCTTTCTTTTCTCCCCTCTTTTAAAAATAGGCTGTTTGTTAACAGTAGGTTGTCAGCATTTTGGGAAACTAATCATGCTTTAAAGAAGCAGTGAGTGGAATCCTACTGTTTGGGCTTCGCCAGGGCCTTTCACTCAGGTTTTTGAGCCGTGATGCTCACCTGCATGATGCACACAGCTTAGGCAGACACTGTAGTAGTGGTGCCATTATACAACTGGTAGATACCACACAATATGCAAATACTGCTTTCTCTTTCTTGAGGGCATCTATAGATATGCTGAGTTCTTCAGGCTGTCCTCTTAGCTGAGGGTTTCTAAACGCTTTCAACAATTTTTGGTAGAACCTGAGAGTCAGCTCTGCAGTGCTTCATGTGGAAAGATGTCTTAAAACAGAGGAGATATACAACTTCTATGTGTCTCATTTTTGACATCAAGCCACCTCCATGTGTCGTCTTGCTTGATAGTTTCAAACTGAGGGTAGAGACTAAGGCAATCCATATTATTGCTCATGGACTGCAGTGAAATAAATGTCACTTGCAGGCAAAAGTTCCCAAACTCTTTAAAGTAGCAGAAGTCATGCAGGGACTTCTGTTTTCAGCTATAGCACTTGACTAGACAGACGTGTAACAAGATGTGAAAGCTTTTCCCAGTGCTTCTCTGCTGGGCGGGGGATGCTCTGAGATCACTGCTAGTGAGGAAGGAGGACCACATGTTCAGGAACAGCAGAGGAAATGAGCTGAGCACGTGAAACCTCTTTCTCTAGGATGCCGTCCTCAGCGCTGGGAAAAGTTTGCACAACTTGTGTGTGCGCAGTGATAACCCCTTACTTCCTCGCCCCTCGGGTTACTTGGTGACTGCTGATATGGGGGTGATGCGGGGACCCAGCTTTAACGAAGATGTGCTGCTCTTATCTAGCGCAGCTTCCTTGCATGCGTGCGTGTGTGCGTGCGCCGAGGGGAGGTGTTCAGCCCCATCTGCGCAGCGGCCCCAGCGCTGCTCTGGCTGTCTTTATTTTTTTCCTCCTTGAGCTATGTGACGCAGCAAGTTGTTCTGTGTGCCATCAGGATTGCTCAACAGCGGAGCATGAAAGGGAAGCAACTGCATGAGGGTTTTGCCTGGTTCTGGGAAGTAGCTGGGGCTTATGTTTGCTTTGGTTGGTGAAGGGATGAGGTTTTAGGGGGGAGGCAGGATGTACCTTGGACTTCTTCAACTGTGTTTGCCCTTAAGGATAAAACTTTTCCCCCTTCTGACATCCTTTCTATAATTTTTTCTCTCTTTTTTTTTCTGATCCTAAAATTTGAGACTGCTTCAGTCGTCCTTACCATCTAACAACACTTGTTTTCTTTAAACATGAAATTTACTAAAAAACCAACAATGAAGTCATTGACTAAGGTTATATGCTGTGATAACTAAAGGACTTGCCTGAAAACCACAAATTTCCAAAAAGATTAAAGAAAACAGCAGTTCAGAATGTCCCAGGCCAGGTTTTTGGTACATTTTTTAAAATCTTATTCCTGTTTAATTTTATTGCTGTTAATAAAATTTTGTCTGCAATCTTACAGAATCACTTGGGCCTCAGAGCAATCTTTTTTTTTTTTTTTTTTTAATACTATTGGTTATGAAAGAGTTTCTTAAGGCTTAGAAGTCTCCTTGCAGTATTTGGCATTGTTAATTTAGGTCTGCCCTGGATTTAGTGCAGACTGGGGGCAGGCAGGTTTGGTGAAGTGATACTGGGAAGTTCACAGTGCGTTTCCCTCCTCTTTTGCACCCCCTTGTGCAAGGGTTGATGCGAACTGCAAGTGAGTACTTTCTTTTGCCATCCTTTGGGAAGCTTTGCTTTGGAGGCATGGTTTGAATCACTTCCCTGTCACAGCATCATCAAGCAAATATTTGTCTCCTTTTTTTTTCCTTTGAGGTGTTCTGACAGCGCTACTGGTAGGGAACAGGAGTAACTTTGAGCCAAGCTGGGAATGCAGTTGTATCAATCTCAGCCTGTTTGAACTTGCTGATTCTGCATAGCAAGGAGTTGCTTAAATATCTGTGAATTCAGCATAATTATTCAGAAATGGTACTTCCCCCCCTTTGGATTTGTAGATCAGTATCTTTCCTCTCACTCATGCTTGCAATTTGCCTTTATTCACAGCAAAGCCAAATTTTATTCTAGGTTAAAAATACAAAATGCTCTGTGTGCATGTGTGTATTGTCCATCCTTAGGTGTCATATGTTGGCAGCTGCATGGCACTGGGTAACTTTGCAGACTGTCCTGGTAGCACTGAAAAGGGATTTCGAATCTGTCATTTGAACATACTCACAGGTGGCTTTTGCAGCTTTAGCACACCCAGCTAGTCTTGGTGGATCTAAATAATAATGCTCAGGTCATCCTAATGATGCTGTCTGCAGCCCCGCTGTAAGGCTGGTTTTGCTTTGCTGGGAGAACCTCATTGCACAGGGAGGGAGACAGACAGCACAGCAGCCCCACGCTGGACTCGGGGGGATGCTGACGGCACGTCTGTGTGGCACCCTGGGCTGCAGCGAGTCCCGGGGGGGATGCCGAGGGGGCTGCTGCACCCACATGTGGAGCCTCACCGGGGCTGTGTTAGCCCTGGTAGACACAGAGCTAATAAACACTGGGGCCTTCATGAGGATAACGAGCCGCGCCGCTAAGATTGCAGCGCCTGGGTGTCGTGGGGAGCGCTGGCTGGGGGATCTCCTGCCGTGCCTGGTTACAGACACGCGGCCAACATGAGTCAGTACTTCCCAGTCTGATCCTTCCTGGGACTCGTTCTCCCCACCCTGCTCTTTCATTGCTTGTGTTGCAATGGCTTTCTTCCTAGCATAGCCACGGAGGATTTCTTGCTGTTCAGCTTCATTTTGTTTATCCCACGCTAGCTGGTTCAACACTGGTTACCGCTAGAATATTTGGTGGTACTTGAAATTTGTTTTGAGATTGCTCCGCAGTTGTAAGAGGGCGTTTCCCCAAATGGTTGGGGTTTTGGTGTTTGAGTGTCTCTTGGCTTGCTGTGAAGTGTGCATGCGTGGCTGAGGGCTTTTTTGGGCTAATTTTTGGGTTTTTTTGAGGATACCAGTAACAAACAAGCCAAGAAGAGAAGACAAACAGAAACTTGTCCAAGTACAGATTGTGTCTGATTTGCAAAATTTACCTACATCTTTCTGGTTCTTGCGATTACAACTGGTAAGGGCTGAGTGGATTTCTCTTTTAAGTGGGTGATGTTGGTAATTAGCACTGGAAATATACTGTCAATACAGATTCTCTGCATGTTTTAACAGACAAACAACTGGCTAAACTCTTTAACCCAAGGGTATAATGTTACAGCACTTTTAATGTAAGTTCCAGTCATATTCACGAGACTCTTAAGGAGAGCTTTTGCTTTTGCAGCAGTATATTAAGTGATTGCTTCTAAAAATGCTGCTGCCTTACTTTCTGTTTGTTTAGGATTCCCATGCCTGTCAAATGGCAAAGGAGTCCACTCTGTTTTCCTACATTTCTAAATATTTTGGGCTGAAGTAGCATTTGTTAAGCAGAATGAAACAAAAACAGTGGCAAAGAAGACATGGCCTAAAAATCTCTCAAAAGAGACATTAACAGTGTAATTTTGAAGGCTATTTTCTCTTACTCTGTGAGCCATTTTTCATTCCATGGGGCCTGAAGAACGTCACAGTCCAAATTTCAACCTGTCTTGGTTTCTTCCTGCACTCTTGTTGGTTCTGATATGATGGCACAATATTGAAGCTTAGACAAAGCTGACTATTTTGGTTTTTTAAAGAGATGTTTGGTCATGTTCTGCATGATAGACGTGCTTTTTCTTTACTGTAGATTATTGAGAACATGGTGGTTTTTTACTCTTTGGAGATTATTTACTGCTATTTGAAGGTAGCAATGAAGGTGAAAGATCTGAGGGAAGAAAACAGAGAAGAGGTAAAGCAGTTGTATCAGCTAAATTGTACTTAGGGCATCTGACCAGCTTTGTCCTTCCCAGACTAGCTGGGTGAACTTGAATAACTCTTTACTTTGGAGGGGAAAAAAAAGGTATATTTAAAATAAGGTGAAAGATGGAAATCACTGGTTTTCATTCTTAGTCTCTGCGTGGTTGGATGCGTGGCTCCCTTGTCTTTAGATAAGCATCAGATGTGTGAGGATCATCCCCTTGCTTTTGGTATCACACTGCCCAGACATCACGAGGGAGATGAGGAACAGCCATGTGCAAAACAGTAGAGTATAGGGTACATCTAGTGGTAAAGTGGAGAAAGTTAGAATAATATGTGGCATATGAAGCCAGAACCTGAACTTGATACTGTCAGATGATCTCTCTGGACTGATGATGCCCGGATTCGTTGGCCTCCTCACTGCCTTTCCACAGGCGTGGAGAGATGAGGGAGAAGGAGGGTGTTTATACATGCACTGCATCCTGTGTTCAAGAATGAATCTTGATTTAGATGCTGGGACTTTCCCAGCCAGGCCTCAGAGAAATTGCTTGCTGCTCCCCCTCTGGACATGCTGCTCCTTCTAATCAGACCTACCTGGCATGAAGCTCTCTTGACTGAAAGCCAACAGTGCTTGTGCTGCCATAGTTATAAGGGAGAGGCTTAACCCTGGACCCTGCTCAGCAGCTGCAGATACACCCTTTTGTTCCACACCTTCCTCCTGCCCGGACCTCTGAGCCAGGCAGGCCCTTTCCTTTAGGGATGTGGAGCACGTACAGCAGCCGTGGGAACGCAGGGTAACAGCAATGGTGTGGTTTTTCTCCCCAGAGCTAGAGGTGAGGGATTCCCCTACGTGCTGAGGGATGTTTCCTTTCCAAGAGCCAAAGTGGTGCCGATCAGGTTGTCTGCATGCCAAGCAGGAGCTCCTCGTTTTGTTCATAATTCAGTGGGACCAGGAGCTGGGAGCAGCTGTGTCTTGCAGTTGCCTGTTTCAGGATGCTTTGACTCCTCATTCTAGCCTTGAGCCAGCCAGTCAGAACCTGCCCACGTTCTGGTTTCGGCATTGAAGCTGTAGGCTGCCCTGTTTTGAGACCTCCAGAAAGCTTATATGATCAACATGCAAATCAGCTCAGCATTAAGGAAACACACCAGCCCTTTTTGGAGATGAGGTAGGCTGGGATGTGACCAGCAGGACCTGCATGTCACTTCAGTAGGACACATGCTCTCTTTTTTATTTGTTTTTTTTCTTTTTTCTCACCCCTCCTATGAGTCACCTCCCTTAGGCACTGATCCAGCACCATCCACAGGGAGAAAAAGGAGTAAGGCACTTGAGTTCTGCATTTGTTTATTATTACAAAAGTCTCCAATGAAAAGTAGCAAAGTATTCACTTGCTACTGTTCTGGTGGGATAGTCACCCTTCTGTAACCACCACTCTGCATTACAGTGTGGGACTAACAACTTATTCTGCCCATTTATTTTATAAAAAAGAAATAAAAAAGAAAGGAAAGAAGCTGGGGGAATTCTTGTGCAGAATCATGTTAGTCATCCTGTTCACGTGATTGTTAGAGGGGAGAGGAAAGTTGTGGCAGGAGAGGGGAAGCGGAAGGTGGTTCTCACGGCGAGGATGGAATGAAAGGCAGTCAAGCACTTGAAAAATGTGATTTTGTTGAGAGGGCTGGCTGGCACACAGTCATAGCACAGTTGGATCCTCTTGGCTCACCTGTGAAGTTCCTTGTGCGAGGGGGAGGGAAGAGATTACGAGGAGAGCTTTTTCACATAGAGCTGTGCTGTGAAAAGCGTAGCGGGCAGCGAGCTATCTGCATTTTTTGCATAGCAATTCTTAAACGTTAAGAGTTTAGTTCAGAGGTGGAACAAACCTTGTTTGGAAAAGACTTAATTTCCTCTTTCCATTTCGGGATTATTCTTTGCAAATTCTGCTGGCTGTCCATCTGACCTAATTTTAAATAAGAGTTCCACCACTTTCTCTGTGAGGTTAATCAAGGTTAGCTAGCACTTGCTGCAAGGGAGTCCTCCGTAGTATTAGGCTCAAAGTTTTTATCCCTTTGCTTTCATCCTGTGTATCGTGGTTGCATTTTAGTGTTCCACCCTCAGTACTGTCCAAGTGTATGTGTACTTGCGTGTGTGCTGGGGAGACTAATAACCACCATGTGAAGTGCAGTTTTCAGGGCTCTGAGCTTGTGTGCTGGTTTTGGGTGGCTCTGTAGGCTGGCTCAGAGGCACAATTCGTTGATTTGAATTAGAAAAAGAAAACCAAACACGTTTAATCCGCTGTGGCTCTGGCTCTGTTCTGAGCTGCAGTAGTGGTCAGTTCAGAGCTGCTGGCTCATCTTACTGTCACCTGCATCTGTGGCTGAATATGAGCATTTCTGGGCATGTCCTTATTTTGCCCTTCTTTTTTTGCACTACATTCTCACTTAAAGTGTTGAGTGTTTATTTTTTGGAACTGATGAATGTCATATCATTTCCCTTTATCATTGTAAGATGCTGAAAGCCAGGCTGACTTGTGAGCCTGGCTTTCATATTCAAAGTGTGCCAGTGTTGTCAGGCCAAAATATGTTGTTACAGTCACAATGGGAAAATAACTTCTAAGCACAGCTTTGTTCCTGTTCTCCTTGTATCTTGGCAGGCTAAACAGTGAGGCTGAGCATTTTCAGCATTACATGTAAGATATAATCAAGGCAAACTCTTCCAAAGGAGCATAAGGCAACACAAATACACCCCACCCCCCCCACCCCCCTTCCTTAATTATAGTTAGGAAACTTTTTAAGTAAAAGAAGCCTCAGTGAAGGGAGTGTTTAACTTTAAAAGAAAGGTTGTGGATGTGGATGTGACTTGGCATCTGCTGCAGTTCAACCCAAGTTGGGTGATAAATGTTTTCTCGAGGCAGAATGACATCCATGTTGCAAAGTGAAAGAGAGAGATGAAGATTGTGTCTATCCTTTGTACTGCTCAGCTTTATCTTCCCGCTTATCTTGGGCTGTAGCTCTAGTAATCTTTTTCCTCTCCACCCTTGACTTGATGTAGTGAAACTTGCTTAACCTGCCAAAAGAACAAACCTGCTGGCTGTAATGTGGACAGGTTGTGACTCTCCTGGAGAACTCTGAAGCCTGCTGCTTTGGTTTCAGATTTTTCTTTTTTCCTTAATGATTCCATGCAGAGAGCTATCACAGCGGCTCTGATATTTGACCTACACAGTAAAAGTCAAAGGTGTAGTCAGGGTGTCTTCCTGTTTATAGCTCAATAGCCCGGGCTGCTTCCTTTCAAATACGCAAAGCTAAAACATGAAGGGATTACCACATTCCCTGCTCTGGGTATGGATTCTGCTCTCACTTTTAGGGCATGGCAAAAGCAGGCACGTTGCAGGAAGGAGAACTCCAAGCTGGGGGCAGCTGATGGTTTTGACACCAGGCGCTGTGGTGCTGCACCCACGTTAGCCAGCCCTGCCTTACTGGCACATGTTATATTGCAGAGATGGCTTTTGGGACTTGCAGGAGCCACATTCATTAGGTCGTGCCAGGCAGAGGTGCCAGGTTGGACTGGCACTAATCTAGACATCTCAACAGTTCCTCCTGTTAGTATGATGTGCCATCGCACCCCTCTCAAGTAGGAGCAGCTCCATCGAATCAGGCAGATTCAAGAGGTTGACACATGGCAGGAGGAAAGAACTCAGCCCCAAGGAAGCAGTTTTGCATAGGTAGCTACTCAGTAGGAGTTATGGATACTTGTTACTGGCAGAAAGGAGACTTTACAAGAAAATAGGAACAAAAAGTCCCACTGAATGTTTAGCAGGTTTTTTGTTGCTTGTTTGTTTTCTGGGTGAATGTGATTTTTGCCTGCTTTTGCTCTCTAGCTCCCTGAAAAGTAACTGGCCCAGTAATATTAGCTCTGCCTCAGCCAAGCTGACAGAAGGTTGAGCATGCAGGGGTGTGTGTGTCTGGGATGGGGGGACAGACAGGCACATGCAAAAGCCTCTGTCTCACTTTCAAGAGCTCACTGAAATTGGAAATCAGTCTTTACCAAAAAGAAAGAAAAAAATAAAAGACCGACAAGCCACGTTCCATAGTTTGCTTTGCCTGTGCAAATGAATACTATGTTTTGTTTTTCCCAGATGCTTTTCAAGTTTTATCTTCAACCACTGTGGACAGAAACCCTTTGAACAAATAACTGGTTTCTTCTCCCTTTTTCTTCCGTGAATACAGGCAACTGCTCCTCACACTATTGGTTCATCACCCGTAGGAAGCTCTGGGATTGACTTAGCTAGCACCAGAAGTTAGATCAGTGCCATAAGGTGGGAAAAAAGGACCAAAAAAAGAATAAAGAAAATGAGGCAGTACGGTACCTGCAGGTGCCTTCCCTGGAGGTTTTGTGAGACCAGGTAGCACTGGATTCATGCAGATAAATCAGTTAGTGTTGGTGGTAGGGCTACCAGAGGGCCGAGGCAGGGGAGTGCACTGCACTCTCCAGAGGCTGTGCCAGTGCTCTGACCTCTCCCTTTGGCCTGAGGAACCTGGAGAGAGCCAAACCCTTGGAGCTTCCACCTTCCTTCTGCTCCCGGTCGGCCAATCAGCAGGGAAAGGGGTCAGACAAACAAATTCAGCAACGTTTCCATGATGCTGTGCCCAACCTGCTGGGCACATCCGCACACAGATGCTCTCTCCTCCTTGAGCCTCCCACAGTGTGACTGACAGGTGTCCCCGGTGTCCCTCCACTCTTGTTTGTGTGACCAGTGAGCATTACTGGGGCGCTGGGGAGGCCTTGGTTTTTCCCATGTGGACCTGGTCCTCTGAGCAGCCCCGTCCTTTCCAGGTGTTGAAAGCAGGCAGTAGCTGAACAGCTGTTTTAGTCTTGAATGGGTTCTGGTGAGCGTGATGCTTTTGGCTTGAGGCTGTTCCCGCATAACACCCTCAGGAGCCTGGCTATAGTTTGAGATGGTAATTTAGATGCCTTTTTTTTTTAAAAAAGGTTCAGAGGTGGTGAAAGGAAATGTTAAAAAAAAGCACTGTGTGAGAAGACAGTCCTCCCAGCAGCTCCAGTGGAGTCTGCCCATGGGTCTCTTTGGTCCCCTGTGTTATCTTGAAGCATCACGCCCTCGGCATCCAAAACTAAAAGGGATTTTGTGTCATAACACCCAAGCGGTTATGAGGACATATGAGACTCGTCTAAGCTACAACGTTCTCTCATGTTTGAACATGATAGTGTGCAGTCAAGCTAAATGGCATGGTCCTGAGCCGAGTTGGAGGTGTGACTTCTGAAGGATGTGCCCAAATGCCATTAACACTGTCTCCCTTCTGCTGCTTTGAAGTCAGTCATACAGACAAAGGGCAGCTCTCTCCGGCACTCCCATTTCTACCTATTAGAAGCAATAATTTCCATTGCATATAGGAGACTAAGTGTGATTTTTTTTCAAAAGCACTATGAATTTGAGGTGAGGCTAAAGTCCCTACATTTCTTTTTTAAAGAAAATTTACCATTTTAGTACTTAGAAAAAGAAGCATGTGAGCAGTACCTCAGAACTAGATGACAGTGTCTTCCTTCAGGTTGCAAATACAGAAAACCAAGAGGCAAGTAGGTCAGGTATACAGGTATACAGGTATCACGAGATTGCTTCTTGAGCCAATTTGTCCCTCTCCACTTCCCAGTATCTTTGTGACAAGAAGTAGTTGTTTCCCTGGGGAAGCAGGTTTGTGAACGTGCTTTGGCAGTGCGGAGTTTTGCAAGCCAAACCTGCTACAGTTTAACAGTGTGACCAGAATATATTTAAGAAGTTGGTGTTTACCAATCCATTTGGGTTACTGTCTGAAACTGTAAAAGGAGAACCGTGCTGGATCATGCCCCAGCTGGTTTTCAGAAGTGCAGTCTGGTTTATGGCATCTCTGTTGGTATCCTTTAAAGGCAAACCTTAGAAGTGATGTTGGTGTTAAAATTTACATGGACTTTCCACCCCAATTTGCCTGCTGACAGTGTCTCCTTCCTCCTCCTGCTCAGGCACATGAAGATTCACGAGAAGGATCCGAACAGCACAGCAAGCACAACTCCCCCGTCGCCACAGAAGCGCAGGCGATTATCATCGAAACGGAAGTTTAGCCACGATGCTGAGATGGACAGAGAGGAAAGGACACCTGCAAAAAAGGTTCTTTATGGGGCGTGAAGCAAAAGACTTTCCTGGCTGCCTCCTAAACTTTCAGCTGCTGTGTTCATGCAGTCAGCATAGAAATATTAAAATGTGGTCTTGCTACTGCCCTGTGTATGTTTTAAGATGCCGTGTTTTTCCTGTGTAGCCAACACTATTGTGTGAGATTGAAAACAAATTTCTCATTTCAGAGATTGAAAGAATTCAGGGTTTTTTTAATTCTTTATTGTTTCAATTTTGGGGTTTGCTTATGGTTTATATTAGATAATTGATGTTGGATGTCAAGAGGATGATCTATTCTTTTGCTACTGCAGCTTTTCCCTTAGGTTTTTTGTCTCCTATTTACTTCATAGTAGTCTTGCAGGATAGTAATTTGAACTTTAAGAAAACCCCAGCATTTACTTCAAAGACAGCAACAGCTGAAGTCTGTTTTTGCCTTGATCTGAAGAAAAAAAAATAATCTGTAGTACATTTCCCTTTCACCATAGCGTAATCATCCTGCATTATTAGCGTTGCAAGAGTAACCAGAGAATATTTATTTGAAGGCTAGACATTTCCATTAGGGTCTTGTTTATGAAATATTTTAGTGCATTTCAGTCATTTATACAAAATGTATGGTGGCTGCCAAACTTAACTTGACCCTTTCCTCTTACTATCTCTAAATGGCAAGCTACTAGCAGTTCCATTTAGCTCAGTATCCCTTGTTTCTGTGCATGCTTTTCTCCCTGTAATCAGAAGAGGGCTATAGAAAACATGCAGGAGTTCATTGCTTTTCCCTGGACCACTTGAGTTTAGGAGTTGGCAGTATCTCAGTGGCATAAATAATTGAGGCTGACAGCTCGGCTGGTTTTCTGAAGGGGGAGGAATGCTGGTTCAGTGGTATATAAACATACGGGTTTATAAGTTGTTCAAATCGCAGTTTCTCATTAGAACTGATGTGCCTGTGATTTAGCCGCACACTTTGTCTCCTACTGAGCCTCCTTTTCTGTCTTGCACGTTCTCACACTGACGTGTGGAGGTTCTGTCACTCACACTCTCTCTGTTGCCGAAATGAGTAGTTTCTGGTTGCCTGCAGCAAAGTTTTTTGAAGCCCGCTGCCTCGTTTTTAAAAGAAGGACTTCAAATATTAATTGCATGTTTGGTTTGTTGCTTAAAATTTGGATTAGTGAGGTTGTTTTTTTTTTCCCCTCTCTCTGAAGGTTGTCGAGGATGGTCACTCTGGTGAAGGGGATAAGAAGGCTGAGGAGGAAGTTTATCATTGTCCAGTGTGTTTCAAAGATTTTTTTTGCAAGTATGGGCTGGAGTCCCACATGGAGACACATCCAGATAATTCACTGAGGTAAGAAATAAACCTGATAGCATTTCTGGTCACCAGATGGCCTGAGGGAGCCCGCTGCAGAGGGGCAGGAGCCATTTGTTCCCCTGCACCGTTAACTGCCCCTCTTTGTGATTTTGATCAAGTTTTTAAATATTTCTGCTTCATCTTGTGTCACCACAGTGCTGTGGGGCTTAATTTTATTATTTTTTGCAAATATAGGAAATCTTGCTAGTTCATAGCTGGGAATGTTTTCAGACAGAATTAAAGCACCCCTTCCTCCCATCCAAAACCATCACTGTTGTTACATAAAACTGTAAAATGCCATCATTGCAAAATTTTAACAAGTTAAACTAAAGATGCTTCAAATATGAAACAAAACTTGATATATCAAGTATTCAGGTACTAACCTGTGACATTCTTCTGCTTGGGGAGAAGGCGGTAGCTGGATATAAAGGTTTTGTTGTCTGTCGTGGGAGTAGGTGAAGGTAAATGAGTTTCTGGTTCCAGGGTTCTGTAAAATGTGTTACACTTTCTGCCTGTGTAGGTTAGGGAATCATTTGCATTTTAGCTTAAATCAGCTTCTCTTAAGAAGGAAAAATCAGTTATTAATTGCTTGGGATGATGCTTGAGTGTTGTGTTTTGGTTCAAGTAATTGTCCCTGGGACTCCTGATACTTGTTTATTTCCTGTTTTTTCACCATTGAAAAATGTGAAGCCAGATACATGAAGATACAAAAGAGATATTCCAAGTCTAGTTTAAACACATAGAAAAGCTACTATTTTAGAAAAGCAGATTGTCCATTTGCAGAAGCTTGTAAGTGTCGAAAGGAGGTGGGAATTGATCTCTTCTCCCAGGCAACCAGCTATAGGATGAGAGGAAATGGCCTCATGTTATGCCAGGGGAGGTTCAGGTTGGATTTCAGGAAAAACTTATTCTCAGAAAGAGCGGTCAGACATTGGAACAGCCTGTCCAGGGAAGTGGTGGAGTTACCATCCCTGGAGGTGTTCAAGAAGCACATAGATGTAGCACTCAGGGATATGGTTTAGTGGGCGTGGTGGTGATGAGTTGATGGTTGGCTTGGATGATCTTGGAGGTCTTTTCCAACCTTAATGATTCTGTGATTCTGTTTTAAGCTTATTTTGGGACATTTGACTCTTTAATGATCTTTTAGGAGGGTTGCAGAATTCAACATCTTGAAGTGTCCACATTCTCTCCTGAATACAGTTTCTTAATAGAATGGGATGGAGCAGAGCCGTCCCATTCTATTAAATGAGATTAATTCTATTAAATTTTCCTTTTTTTTTTTTAAATTAGAAAACCTTGGTAAATACTTGTAAAATATTTTTTAAAGGCATTGTAAGTGCTCTAATTATTGGGGAATGGAGTTGGAAAGCTCATTCTTAAATTTGGTCCAGCAAATAGTAGTTAATGAAATGGAGTTTGCTGTTTCTGAAGTAAATTAAGTAAATTTTCATTATAGAGCAAAACGGAAACAGCTGTTCTCTGGTAAGAGCTCTGCAACCCCCACAAAAGGGAGGCTGAGATAATTTTGCCATACACTCTACACTTTAGGGAAAGCAGCAGATATATTAGGGTTACCCTGGCGTTAGTCTCATTTTAAAGGTAGGACCTCTTTGCCAAATTATATGCCACGGAGCTGAGTGGAGAGGTGGATTCTCTTGCTTTGAGTGATGGATAAAAGATAACAGAACAGATACCCTTCTAGCTTGGCAGCTCTGCAGTCGGCTCCAGCAAGGCAGAAAGACACACCGGCTGCGCAAATGTGCCATTCATCTTCATGCTCATTCTCCTCTAGGATTAGGAGACCTGCTTTTGGATAGTCTTCTCCTGAAATTGATTTTGCTACCCTTGATCGTGCTGAGCAACAAAGACTAAAATGTGTCCCTAAATCAAAGCTACGATTGTCAGGCTCTGTGGGCACGAGTTAAGGGTGGTGCTGGGGTGCTGGTCTTTATAGGCTTGTCTGGACGACGGTAAGGGGGGTTTTGTCAAATATTTGCTTTAGCAATTGAAGATATGTCAGTGGAGACAGGACAGGACAAGGAAAATGTGGTTCTCCTTGGTTAGCTAACATATTCAAATGCAACTTGCCCTGCCTATCTGGTTTAAAACACACCTTTTGTCCTAGTCTAGACAAGTCAAATGACACTGTCTCCTTGGCCCAATCTTAACAGAAAATCCTCTGGTAAGCAGAGCACTCTGGGCTGCTGTTCAGGTGACTCTTTCATCTCAAAGGAAATGGGTTAAAATCCTTGGCAGGCAGGGGCTGTAATCCCCTGGTTCCCAGGATTCTGCAGAACTCTTTGTAGGTTTCAACAAGATAGGCTGGAGGCAGTGTGCCATTCTCAGTCCTGAGTTTGTGTGGCTGAAATGATTCCTCTTGGTGAGGCTTGGGGGTGGTTTTTCAAGTAAAAGAGATGAGGAAAAGAAAGTATTTTGCAAGAGTATTAGAGCAGGAGGCACATGTGTATGGGTATGCCCGTGACAGAGGAGCAAACTGCAAAGCGTTAGAAGGAGTTCATCAAATCCTGGTGTTTCCTCATTGTGGAAGACAAGGAGGAAGAACTCTCCTTAAAGTTCAGATAAATAAAAAAGTGTAGCAGCTGTGTTAGGAGCAAAGGGCAGGGAACAGAACACCCTCTGTCTCTTTTTATTGCCAGTATTGTAAAAGTAGAGCCACTTGATGGGGACTTCTGTGAGGCAGGTATCCGATGTGGTGCATCCCAGAGCCAGATGCTCCAAGTCTGGCAGTTGATTTGGAGCTACCACTTTAAGTAGCCCAACACAGACTGTTTTGTCGTGACCAAAAATAAATGATGCTCAATGTGCCTAGCCATGCCTTTCTTTGTAAACCACAGGGCAAACATCCAACTCCTTTTTGCTCCCCTAGTAGTTAGTATAAAAATGACACGCTCGCCGACACCAGCTCTGGAGCGATGCACCAGCGTGCACTGTCAGTGGTACCAGCCTCCCTTCAGAGACACATCCCCAGCAGCAGCAGCAGCAAAGTGCTGGGATGTGCAGGAGCTTCTCCTCGGCTTCCTTGTGGTCCTTTAATCCTGCCATTGTAGTGCTGCTGTGTAAATACAGCCTCTGTCTGTCCCCAGAGCCTCTGTCTGTCCCGGCCCCCCTCTGCTAACAGCAGAAAAGGTAAGGCTGGCTGGCAGCCCCTGCATCAGTCTGTGAGCAGCTAATTGGCAGGGTGGGCCATTACCCTTCCAGATACTGTCAAATGAACAACTTTAAATCACAGGGTTAGCTGTTCCAAGTCAGATGAAAAGACACCCTGCATTGTCTTCCCCAGGACAGCTTTTCATGTAAAGCCCCCAGCGAGGAGACCACCTCATTGTTTACTTGCAGCAGAATAAACAATACTTAATCCACTGATTGTGTGAAAGGGTCTCCCGCCTGGGAGAGTATCTCTTGATTATGTAAAATCCTAAATCGTGCATCTTTGTCTCCTAATTACGGTAAGAACTGCCCTGCTCTCGGGAGCAATAATAGGGCCCTTTGTCACACTGACAATGGGCTGTGGCACTGCATCTCCTTCATGGCATTACCCCCCCTGGTCAGTCTCTGTCCCTTTGAAGCCCTGGGACCTGCACCCTAATTAGTGACATGAGCTGGTCCCAGCAAGGTTGTCTGCAGCCCCCATTAGCAGTGGGAGGTGGCCCAGGGATGCTTTCTGACCCCTTTCACCTCTCTACCTGGCTTATTTAAAGACGACATCTGTTTCCCTGCAGCTGGGGCCTCAGGACACCGTCTATTTTGGTGAGTTTGTATCTAAGCGTTGATATAATTAGCAGAGTGCTGAAATGCTCTGCAGCCAGTAGGGAAAATGAGAAACCTCACAGAGCGGGGTAACTTCTCTGGAAACTTTTATGGCGGAGGGTTGCTGTCAAACATGGTAATGTGCTTGCAAAGGTCGCCTGACAGACAGCTCTGAGCAACATCAGCAGTCCAACCAAAGGAGATGTGAGGATTTCCTGGGGAGAAACCTCTCGAGGCGCTCGCTATGTGAGGTTTCTCCTCTTTCCTTTGGCAAGTACAATGGAACAGGCTTAAAGTAAAACGCATGGCTTTTAAAAAAGTACATGCACTATAAAATTCCTCTGTTGGGTTTCACTGTAACCAGAGCAAATCCTTTCTATTTCCTCCCCTTCTCCTCCAGGAGGCTTCTTACAGTGCTATACCAACACATAAAGGGTTTTTTTATGATTTTTCCTTCCTCACAGCAGCAAGGAGACATTTATGCTGCCTTTCATGCACGTCTATCCCCTGAGGAGAGGAGGAGGGAGGTGGTGATAGCCTGTCAGTTACCTCCTCTCTTAGAGACATGTTTTAACATCAGTTCTCAGCAAGGATAGTTGTGCAGTTAGAACGTGGTAGAAGCCTGGATCTTAATGAGTGTTATGGGGAGTTTCTGGTCACATAGGGCTCGGTGTGGCATTGCCTTCAGTTACAGGATTTGTTTTTGCTAACTTTTTATAGGAAAGAAATAAAAAGACACTGCAGAGTGTGAAAGACACTGTCTGCCTCAGTCACTGAGCTGACCTGGTGACCAGAACCAGTAGATGCCTGTTGCCATGAATGGATTCAGGGTAGATTAAGTTTTTTGACCTTTTCCAGAGCATGTCCAAACAGTGATATAATATATTAAGCTTTGTAACTTGCCAAATCCCAGGCATATTTTCACAAGGACAGCAAAAGCCTTTCTCTTGCCCCAGGGTACTTCGCTTCCATAGAACTTCCAAACAAAGAAAACCAAAAGCCATTCACAGTTTACCTTGTTCCTCAAAAGAACCTATCCAAGTTTTGCTGAAACTTGTGAAGTCAAATTGGCTGGAGATTGAAAGGCACCATGGAAAGCTGTTGTTTTGAACAGTGAGATTGGTAACAGGCATAGCAACAAAAGAGCTCAGGGCCAGGAATGGAAAGTGTCAGGACACCCTGACCATTGGTATCTGTTGTCATCTGCCTCCAGTTTTGCCACGGTAACCACTGTGAGCTCTTGTTTCTGAAAACACTCCCAGGTGGAAAATGCTATTGTTGTGTTTTGGTGTTACCTGGCTTCGCTCAGAAGGAGTGGACAACTTAAATGCTCTAGGAATCGTCTCCTGGACTCCGTGGGTAAATTGTTTCACAAGGCATCACATGCAGCTTGCAATTCAGTTGAGCTGGTCACCAGGCTCCCCTCTTTGCCAGCACATCCCCATTCTTCAGTGCATGGTGTCAGGTGTTGGGACACTGCAAGGCACCTGGACCTATGTCCTAATCTTAAATCACTTTAGCCAGTGCACATGAGGAGCCCTGTTTAAGACAAAAGGAAGTGGGGTTTGAGTTGACTTGATTCCAACTACTTAGAATATTACATATTTATTGCCCAGTTCTTCAGGGCAGTTCTGCACATTGGCTTTGGGGAGATAAAACAGCCATGAAAATAAATTAATGTAAATTTAAAGTGTACAGAGATTATTTCAGTCATTAGCAGCAATATAAATGACTTGTACAAGACTAAGTTGTGTATGGAGCAGCAATGTGACTGAGTAAAATACATTGTTCAGGATGTAAAATGAAAAAAAAAGCCCCTTAAGTTTCATTCCTGTTTTTGCCAGTGCCTATGTAAGCAACTTCAGGAATTCACTTTCTATCTTTTCTCTCCTTATATAGTAGGGAATAATCCTGCTGACTTCATTCTTGTGAAGCACATTGCTTTCTCCACGTGGTCAGCCTTTTGTGGGGAGAGGATGTTAGTGGCACTGCAAACCTACAAGAGTGAACGTGTTTAAAAACTAAATGTTATTTGCAGTTGATGTTGCTTGTGAGAGAAAACTACAGGTTGATGGTGGAGAGAAGTTTTTTTGCTAGTAGTTGACACTATTGTTACTGGAGGCAACTTGAAGCATGAATGACAAGTAGTCTTTATGCAGCATTGTAAAATTTCATACTGCTTTTCCATCGCTGTCACAATTGTTAGTGTGCACGTAGATAAGCCTCATTCCTTGTTAGCACTTCAAAATGTGAAATGTTGTGCTCTTTTAATGCAGCTGGGTAATTCTGAGGTGGTTGTGTCCTACACAATTGTTGAGTACAGAGAGAGGGAGAGCGTTCCAGCGTAAACATGTTCATGGACCTCCTTGACCTTTGGTTTTGACACACTAGACTTTGGCCCCGATACTTCCCTTCTTAGTCATTGTTTCAGATTGTACCAGCAAGGATCGTTTAGGTAGGAACCACTGCTAGAGTTAGTGAGTACTAAGAACATCAGTGCTACAAGACTTGTTATAGCCAAGGATGAAGGCACATAAGGCTCAGTTGTGTGGCATTGCCGATTTGGCAGACTCTCCTACTCTGCTCTGCTCTGCTTTGTAAGCTGCTTTCTCAGTACCTTGCTGATAGGAACTAGGAACTGAATCTTGATCTCTGTTGGCAGCATTTTCAGTGCAGGAGCAATTCTGTGAGTGAGATGATCATGATGAAATCCAGCTCTGGTAAATGCTAGGACCAAAAATGTGTTGTAGTACAATGCAGCTTTTAATGTTGATAAGGCAGAGGAGAGGGTATGCAAGCAGGCTGGTGAATGCATCCTTTTGCTGAGCAAATGGAGAACTAAAATCAGTGGGTTGAGCATCTGTCTGTATGCTGGCCTGCAAAAGCAGACCAGAACGGCATTTTAAGTGCTTTCTGAAGCTTGTATTCAGAAAAGAGAGATGGGAAACATCTGAAGAGCAGCACGACTCCAACGCTGGCCTAGAAGTGGTCAACTCACATCAGGGAGCTCATTGTGTGAGGAGACTGGGAATCCAGAGAAGCTGGGTAAAAATATCAGATAGTGAATGGACACAGGGAGTGACGCTCTCATGTGAAACCGTGTGGTGTGTCACATGGTGGTGAATATCTTAGCTTGGGTGCAAGAATAGAAAGTGGGTAAAATGCAAAGCTGGCTGTAGAGGAAAGCTTCTCGTAAAAGGGAATCCAGGAGGTAAAGAGGGCTGAGCCAAAATAGGTTATTAGCACGCCTGCCTGATCCTGATGACCAGACACAGGCTCTCTCGAAGTGCTGGCTGCTGCTCGCTGTGTTCGCAGTCACGTCTGCATGCTGAGCATAGCTTACCTGCAAATGTAGATAAGAGCAAGGGTGTTCAGTCCAGATTCAGCTGCTCCTATCTGTGAGCCCTGTTGTCATCAGCGGATGGTTATAGGATAGACAAGCACCTGTAGTTTGTGTTTCCTCTTACGTTTCTTGTGAAAAGCGGTGTTGCTTTTTTAATGAGGTAGGCACATAGATTTTGGTTTTTGTTTTTTTATTTCAACTCTTGCCATTAATTTTAAAACTATACAAGTACTTGGCTTCCATATTTGAAGGACATGTTAGAAGGCAGGAAGAGCTTTCCTTTCCTTACCCCAAAAGAATACCAGAAGGTCTGTGTGAGTTTGTGTGTGCAAATAATGACTTTTATTCTGGATGCTGTGCAGCTTCCAATGTTGGTAGCTGTAGAGGACTGTACTGGTCATGGTTTTTTTACTCCCAGGTGTGCTTGCCCTAATTACTAAACCCTTCATTGTTACTTATGTTGATCTTCAGCTCTTGCTCCATGATTTTTGTGCAGCCAATTTCTTGACACTTCTGTTTTTTAAAACTTTGACCTTTAATAAGTAAAAAGACCATTATGAGAAAATGAACTACTTTGTGCAAGTGTCTGCAGGCCATCTCCCATTTTCCCTTTATTTGTTCTAAGTTGCATTTTAATTCTGTTGAAGTAAATGGTGGAGTAAGCTACTGTTCCACTGGGGCAGAGGTGTTTCAGTCTGGTGCTGTTGAAGTGTTGCTGGTACATACAATTCATTACAGCGTTGAGAAGAAGCGAAATCTTTTTTTCTGGTTTTTTCTTTGCTCACACACAAAGAAAGAAGATGGCACAGGATGGCTCATGCCTTTTTATTAAACCTTTATAGCAGTTAACTTCACTTGAGTTACCCTGACTGTGGGAGTCACGATACGCCAGTGAGGACACCGGCTCTGCAGCATGCCGACAAGTTTCTGAAGCACAACATCACCCTGGTTTATATCGGGTCTGCCCTGGCTCCTACGTGATACTTTTCTCGCCTGGACCACAGCATGGCTGTAGGAATGCACATAGCATTGTGCATCCCTCTATTAATAGAAAGGCTCTCGCAGTGGTTTCAGCCTTTGCTGCACCCAAGGGTGGCTTCTTTGAGGGAGAGGATTAAAGGGAGCGACGGGACATGTTGGTAACAAAGTGGGAGAGACAGTGGGAGAGAGGAAAAGTTAAAAGTCCTGCCTTTGCTGAGGAGGTGAAGCAGCATGCACTGAGTTTCTGGTGAGCTGTGTCCGTCCCCTCCACACTGGGGACAGGGAACGGGAGCCTCTCCAGCCCCTTGCGCCTGGCAGGGAGTTGGTGCTGCTCAGCTGCTTGCAGTTTCAGCGCTGACCCATAACATTGGGCGAGGCGGAGATGGGAGAGCAGCAGGTCCTTCGGGGTCAGACACGCGGTGATGCCGTGGGGGAAGGAGGCAGAAGCGGTCATTGCAGGACAGCAGGACTCACAGGGATCCCCGGGAGGGAGGCAGGAACGGCGCTGCTGCTTTTCCATCACTCATCTGCAGCAAGTGGGAGAGATTAGTGCAGCTGTTGGATGTTATTTCCCAGGGCCCTGGGTGTGGAGGCCAGGAAGAGTTTTTCATCCAAAAGGAGATGAGTTTCTGGACCTGGGTGGGGTTACACAGGAGCAGAAACTAATTTGCTCTCTCTCATCTCCTTCCCTTCATCTTGCCCTAAAAGAAGTGAGAAAGAAGCAAAGGAATTCTTTCCTGAAGGGGAATATGTCTGTAACCTGCTAGTTTGTCTTTCATAGGTGATGAAAGCCATTATGCTTTAAACCATCCTTTTTCCATCTCCCTCTCCTTGTCGGCCTCTCTGCAGCACATGTTAGCGGTGCGGAGGCTGGATCCTGCTCCCATCCGTGGTGCAGACACGAGTTAACAGCAGGGAATCACCCCTCTTCCTCTTCTGCCCCAGTTGTGTTATTTTTAGGTCAGCATAGGATTTTCTTTGCTCATAAGGAGAGCTGCATTAATTCTGCAAATGAGAATAATAATGACAAGGGTGGAAATTTATAAAACAGTACATATTAGGGATTTCACTGGGAGGAGTTAGATGACTTAATAACATAACTGTGTATTAATGCCTTCTGTCTCAGGATATGTTTCATTCTTGTTTTCCTTGCTTCTGTTTGTGGCAGTTGCTAAAGAGCACAGACAGGAAAGAAACAAAAACCTTTTTTATTTTAGATAAGGCCTAGAAATTAACGCTGGTTTTATTTGTTCACATCCAAAACATGGGCAACATAGTGTTGCCTTTCCCACCAGCAGTCTCAGGTAATGCAGAGCGTAGTGTTTGTTTAATTTCTTGATAACAGAATGATGGATATAAATATTTGGCATACTGAAATACAAAATTTAGAAGGATTGAATGTTTGACTGCATTACCCTTAATCAAAATCAAAACTGATTAATTTTGCCTAAAATTTGGCTCTGCATTTCCTTTCTAAAATGTCTTTCCTTTCTTAAGGAACAAAAAGCTATTTCCATTGCTGACAGATTGGAATTGTCTCAGAGGAGAGTGTAATGCAGGGCAACAGGCATGGCTTTTGTAAACTTTCCTTGCATAGGTGCCGCTTGTTATAAGTGTAGCAAATCCTGGCTTGCCTCTTGAACAACCTGCACAAAGCATTGACTATTTCTTACGGCCTGTTAAAATGCTTTTATATCCTAATTAGCATTACAGAATTCAAGAATAATAACTTATTTTAGTAGAAAGCTTTTTAATGGTGTGTTTTTACACAGAGACCTTGTCTGCATTTAAGAAGAAAAAAAAACTAAAAAGGTGCCCTGGTGGTCTAGTAATAATTAAACAGCCTCACCTGGTGTGGTACGTGGCCTGAGCACCAAGGTCAGCCTGGTCTTTGCCCTGTCGTCACACAGTTGTATTTTGGTTCTGCTTTTGTGTCTCAGCAGTTCTGTTTTCTCACCCACTTGCTTCGTGCGCGTCTGCCAGCGAGCCAGAGCACTAGAGTTACGTTGGCGTTGTGCAGGTACCAGTGACTCTGGAACGCAAGGACAGTTGAGAATGAAGCTCATTTTAAAGCGGCTGTAGCTGCTAAAAGCAGGTTTTTTTCCTTTTTACTTATAATTGAATCACTGTGCTTGGAACTGAACAGCTTTCTTCTCTTTGCTCTAGAGTCGTATTTATAGAAAAATGGACAACTGTGGCCAAGACTAGCAGTCACATGATAACACAGCAGCTTTTATTTGCTACATCTGGAAACTTACCTTGCAAGTGGAGTGCTTTTATCTCTGCTCAGGTGTTGAGCCCTTGCTCTGCCTGTTCTGCTAACAACCTCAGAACCTGTTCCCATCTCTGTTTTCTGCAGCCATACCATCCCTGTTTGACTTGGCACTACACATGAGCAGACTTGTGAAATTGTAAGGAGAGGGGGAGTTTTTTGGTGTTTTGTTTTATTTTTTTTTTTAAAGTTCATCATGAGCAAAGTATTACCATATGTTTCAGATGCTTTATGTGATATGCTGGACTTTTCAGACTTTCCACAATTATTTAACTTTTTTTTTTTTTTAAAAGCTATTTAAGCAAGATGAAAAGAATGTTTGTATCACCTAGGGTTCCTTTCTCTTGTCCTTCTTAGACTGTGATTTTAGGTTTAAAAATACTGTAGACATTGACACTACCTAAACATGAAAAATAGTACTGATGAAAAAGTAATGATTAGGCTTCCTTAAAAAAAAATTAATGCTTCCAGTTAATGCATTGTTAGGCATGGCAGCTTACCCCATTTTAAATTAACACAAGCCTTAGTTAATGCAGCACATTGCTTGCCTTAACTGGGTAGGTTTTGAAGCTTAGAACCTCTAAGTTTTTCTTGGAGATGGTACATGTCCATATCTGCAGCTCCATTTCTAATTGTATTCAAAGCTCGAGTCGTGTCATTTGGGAGAAACTGGGACTCCCTCCCTACTTGAGGTGAAGGGGAGGGAGCTCGACAGCAACACACACACATACACACACACACACACTTGGGCAGAGGGGCCGTGTTTTTTAAATAGCTTGCATCCATAGTGAAGACTGACAAGCCCAAGTGAGGTCTGCAGAGCTCGAGAGACTTCTCAAGCCAGCATCGTGGTGGCACCCCTCGGCATCAGGAGTGGCTTTACAGTGACCTGCCTTGTCCTTGGTGAGCGGCGTGGGTGCAAGGTGCCAGCATAGGCAGCACAGAGGCTGCTCCACATCTCCCAGGGAGGGCTTTTCTCGGACTGTTTTTATTCCAGTTCTCCAAGCTGCAGCCACCTTTACAAATGTGCCTGGACCAGGGAGGAAGGGAGAGCATCCACAGGTCCCTTCCACGCTCCAGCTCCCGTGTGATCCTGTAAATTGTGACACCAGGGGAAGGTGCTGAGCCAGGGCGCAGTGCATTTGTATGCCCTGAAGTGCCTGCATCTTGAGATGACAGGCGTGATTTATCTGGATGTTTCTTTCTTCAGCCAGGAGCTTCTTTTTGACCAAACAGAAAATGAGCTTAATCCTTTTCCTGACTTCTCTTTTTGCTTGCTGCTTCTTCACTCACAGCAAAGAAAATAAAAGACTAAGGAGGAAAGAGAAAAGTACAGAGAGGTGTTTAATTCTGTGCACTATAAAAGAGAGAAAGTGCATATTCCTTTTTCAAGATGTATTACGTTTGTTTTGGGGAAGGGCAGGCGGTTCCCTTTGCATGGAAAACACCATTTTAAAATTGCAAATTATTACTGTCCTGAGGCGTAGTAGTTGATACAGGTGTCCTGCGAAGGATTTTCACACGGGTCTCTGCTCTGAAAGGTTTACTCTCAAGTGCAGCTTTTGATAGGAGCCCTAAATAAACCAGTGCTTAAAATCATCATGTCTTACAGCAGATGGAGGTGAGGGAGCGTGAGGTGGACGAAGCACATCTCCCTGCTGTGTGTGGGGCTGGCTGCTTGCCCAGGAGCACTGGCTCCTGCTCAGACCAAATCCTGGGGGTATCATGGCAGGCACCAGCTCTCCCGGTAGCTCTCTGGTCCCATCAGTAGTAGCTGTGCCTGCCCCATCACGTGTCAGGGGATACATCCGCTGCATTGGGTTGCTGGTCCAGGGGAGGCCAGGGACATCGGGGACCTCAAGGTGCCCTGAGGAGAGGATCTACATCCCTCTGCAGAACAGCCAACCACACAGACCCCCCGAGGTGCTCCCGGGGGTGCAGAGCATTGCTTGCAAGCTCTCGTCATCACGTTGTGACATGCTGGGAGGAGCGTACCAGAAGCACTGCTTGCTTCCACACGAGGCATTTTCTTCACCTCCAAAAAATAATGTATTTCAGTAGCCTGCAAGTTCTTCAGGTGACTGCTCTAACCCTTCAATGCCCTCCTTCCCCCAGCGGTTTTGGTGGTTGTGTGTTATTTTTTTTGCTGAAGATGAAAGCTTTGTATCACGGAATAGGTGCTGTCAGGTGAGCTGGAGGAGAGCCGTAGGTCCTGGTGCTGGAGGAGCACTACGTGCTGACATTCCCTGTTCCTCACCAGAGATTGTTGTCATATTTAACAGACCTAAACGTTTGCTTCATACATGGCATTGGTTGGGTATTTAATGGAATGCAGGGACTATGCTGGTAATAATAATTAAGGTAGGATGCAAGTGAATTCACAGGGGAGATAAAACAGATTAAACCCCCAACACATAATATTTATGTCCCAGCCTTCTGGGCAGCGTGATAACAAAGGCCGTGGTACATACACTTCACCCTTGCTTCTTTCACCACTCAGAGACCATGAGTCCAATTGCTTTGTGGGTGACTTGGTTATCTCTTCATTTTCAGGGTATAAAAAAGGTCTGGGGAAGTTTATGTAGTGATAAAAAGAACAACAATGGGAGTTTGTTAGGGAAAGGACAGGGAGGGAGTGGTTTCAGGAATTTGTCAGAAGTAATTTCTAATTGCAGGATGTTTTTTTAATGAGTAGGCACATGTCCTTTTCCTTGATGTGGAAGGTGAAGACGGTATGGGGAGAACTAAGGCAGGGGGAGACGTGGAAAACTAGCACATATAATATTCTCACTGACAATCTGACTGCTTCACGTTCACTGGTGTTTGCTTCTGTGAAACTCCTGCTTTGGTTGGGAGCTGGAGCTGTACCCATCAAGGAACCATGCTGAGTAAAACTGTGTGTCACTTGTTGAATGCAGAGTGGACGTGTGTGACCTGTCATGCTGGAGAGCTCACATCCCAGGTGTTCAAAAGGCAGTGAGTTGGTTTGTGGATGTGTTGGCCAAATGTTGCTGTGTAGTCCTTACTGCCTGCAGCGTAGCTGCATTTCCAATACGTTAGCTGGTTTAACACAAGTCTACTTTATGTGAGAAACTTTTGAGTTGCTGAATTTGGGAATTGAGACCTTCAGAAAAACAAGAAATCCTAGCGGTAAGGTGTGAGTAGGAAAAGGTGCTGCTTCTGCATTTTCCTTTGGAGCACACTAGCTGTGAAGGGGACGTATGAGTGTCAGAAGCATTGAACCTGTTTCAGGTCTTCCTCCTCTGACCCTCTTACCCTTCAGGGAGCACTAGTTTTTCTTTTAAAACAGTATATTTCTCATAACAGCTTTGAGAAAAATCAGTAAAAGTTTATGGAAAGGCAGTGTGGAGAAAATTCATACACGGGTATTTCAGTGCAGTGCGGTAGTATGTTTTAAGCAGTAGTTAAGAACCTATTTCTACATTTGCAGCTGCTTACTACTTAGGTCTGATTTAGCCTTTCCTTGTCGCTATTTTTTAAAAAATATCTTTTATTTTAATAGTACTTTTTAGTAAAAATGAAACAGTGTACAGCCATTGAAATATTTTATGTCAGACTATGGGAAGGTTGTTGGAAGGCTGTGGTCTCAGCTGCCACTTTGCTGTCTGCCCACGTGGGACACTCAGTTCTCATGGGCTGTATTCTTTGAACTTCCAGTGAACTTAATAGCCAGAAACTGGTAGAAAGTGACTGTGATTGAAACGGCCTTTCTGTGGTGATAAGTTTTTGACACGCTGTGGCTTTATTTTGCATTTAGCAGGTTCTTAGTATCATGGGGCAAGATGAAGGGGGCTGCCCTAATGTGAGAAGGATAATTCTTAAGCTTGCAGCAGTCAGTAAGTAATTTCTGTTTTATTGTTTCCCTTTCCAGGTGTGACATTTGTTGTATAACCTTTCGTACTCATCGGGGCTTACTGCGCCATAATGCAGTTATCCACAAGCAGCTTCCCAGAGATCCCATGGGAAAGCCTTTCATTCAGAACAACCCTTCGATTCCAGCAGGCTTCCACGACTTGGGATTCACGGACTTCTCCTGTAGGAAGTTTCCCCGCATTTCTCAGGTATGAGAACTCTGTTTTTCATAGCTCAACGTGACAACTGATGAAGTGCATTCTGAATTCATTGAAGGACTCGTCCTTGATAAGGCAGAGACTGGGTGTGGAATATTTTGTGGAAAGTACAATACCACGGTCTTTGTAGGCTTCAGACACTTCCTGCCTTTCCTTTTACTTTTTTAATCTAAAGAATATTTGGATTGGTTTTTGGTTGTTTTGGGTTTTTTTTTCAGCATTCCAGGAGATAGCTATTGGTGTAAAGATCTATAAAAATATTTTAAAGGAAAACCTGTGTGGTATTAGATCCTTGCCTCTTGCAACCTGCCCATTAGTTCTCACCTTCCCCACACCATCCCACATTTAAGATCAATAGGGAGGACATCTAGTAAGGAAGGCATTATTTATTTTAATTTACCATAACTAGGATGCAGTTGTGGTGTGAAAGATTTTGTCATTAAAAACTTTGGGAAGCCACCTTACTTACTAAATGGTGGCATCTTCAGTGACTTCTTCACAAAACACTCCCAAATAACCCTTCTACTTCGTGAGTCCTTAAGATTTTGCACCTTTCAGGGAAACTGACTGGGGAAAGGCAGAGGGGTAGTCTGTAGATATTTTTCTGAGACCCGTGAAGCTTTGAATTGGATGTATTATTCCTCCCTGTGTCAGACCTTGCCTGCCTTACCTGATTTGGGTCTGGATGGAGCTGCTTATCTATTTTAAAAGAAATCAAGAGCACAATCCATCAGGACCATGCTTACTCAGTATCTGCACTTTTCTTACTCTCCTTGGATTAAAGCAGTGATTTCTGGCTACAGGGCAGTAGACCTTAAATTTGCTGCTGGTCCAGGGGAGCCTTTAGGTAATTCGGTAACTCTAGTAGAGTTTTGTTGTAAAAGTTACAAAATAAGAGAGAACTTTTTAAACAACTTGGTTTTACTTCTTTTGTAATTAATGACAGACATTTTAAGTTATTAAGCGATTTAAATGTTGGGACTTTCCTTTTGTAATAATTTTGCTTGCACTGTGTGAGGCAAGACCTACAAAGTATCTGAACAAAGTGTGTAGAGTGTATAAAGATCCTGCCAGCCCTCTCCTTGATTAATCACTTGTGCTGTTTTTTGATGTGGAACCTTTGCAACATATAAGCTATCTGGGTAGTATTTAAATATAGCATTTGGATTCATGATCATTTGCAGGGACAGGTGTAAAATCCATCTGTGAGGTTAGTATTTTTCTTGTGAGAATAAATAGAGTCAGACTTCACTAACCAAAAGGTTTCCCACCTTGGGCTCTGCATTTCATTGATGTGCTTTTGGGGGATATTACTTTGGTTGCTTTATGTTGTTTTGCCTTCTTGGATGTCATTTTGTTTTTTCTCCTCTCCTCCTCCTGGTGTCTTTGTAGCAATAAAACTAAAGGTGGTAGTCTTACTTACCAGCTTACTGAAGGTTACTGAGGCTCCTGTCCTGTCAGTGAAGTGAGAGAGATTGCTGGAAGGGAAGTTTAGGATGGAAAAGTATTTGTGAGTCAGAATAGCCCTCTGGAGAAGTTTGCACTTAGAGAAGGGAACGTTTGGAGAATCAGCCCTTAATGTAGGTACACCACTTAGGTGACTGAAGGCTGTGGAGCAGGAATATCTCCATGCCAGGTGGGTAGTGGCTGCTCTAAACTCCTTAATTTGGACAGTGGAAGACAGAGTGAACTGGTTTTGTTTTGTAGCAGCATGTGATGCCTTTCCAGTTTGAAATGTCTACTCTAAATATTTTTGTGTGTCTTGTAGGTCTGGTGTGAAACAAATTTGCGAAGGTGCATCAGTGACTTCCATCGTTTTATTTGTGAGACATGTAACAAGGCATTCCCCATGCTTTCGGCACTCAAACTGCACACAGAAACTCACGTGGTGGATCAGGGAAAAGACAAGCACAAGCCACAGTCCACGACCCCACCCGGCGAGAACCCAGACCAGAAAGCCTTCATGGCATCCTTGGGCCTACAGTACACCAAAGACATCAAGCCTGTCAAGCAGGAGGACAATACACAAGATGAGGTCCAAGAAATGCAGCTCAGAGCACTGAAGAGTAACCTACCTCAGGAACCCGGCAGCACTGGTCTGCTCAGCCTCTCTCCTCTGGAAGCTGCCTCTATGGGAGGGTCATTTTCAGTCCTTCCCCCTACAAAAGAAAACATAAAGCTCCTCTCGCTGCAGCCTTTCCAGAAGGGTTTTATCATCCAGCCTGACAGCAGTATTGTGGTAAAACCCATCTCCAATGAGTCTGCTATTGAGCTGGCAGACATTCAGCAGATCTTAAAGATGGCTTCTTCTGCTCCTCCGCAAATCAGTCTTCCTCCACTTTCTAAGGCACCTTCTGTCCCTGTGCAGTCCATTTTCAAGCACATGCCGCCACTGAAGCCAAAGCCTTTGGTAACACCCCGAACAGTCGTCGCAACCTCTACACCTCCTCCTCTTATCAGTGCCCAGCAAGCCTCCCCTGGCTGCATCAGCCCAAGCCTCCCACCTCCCCCTCTGAGGCTGATCAAGAACTCAGCAGAGTCCTCCTCCAACTCTCACCTCCCCCAGCCAGGAGCCAAATCAAGTCCTTCCTCGCAATTGCTCCTCCAACCCAAAACAGAGCCTTTAACTCAGCACGAGATGAAGACGCAACTGGAGCAGGACAGCATCATTGAAGCTCTCCTGCCTCTGAGCATGGAAGCCAAGATCAAGCAAGAGGTGACCGAAGGGGACCTCAAAGCCATCATCGCAGGGGCAGCGAACAAGAAAACCCCAACCATGAGGAAAGTCTTGTACCCCTGCCGTTTCTGTGACCAGGTGTTTGCCTTCTCTGGTGTCCTGAGAGCTCACATCCGTTCTCACTTGGGTATTTCCCCGTACCAGTGCAACATCTGTGACTACATCGCAGCTGACAAGGCAGCGCTGATCCGGCACCTGCGGACACACAGCGGGGAGAGGCCTTACATCTGTAAAATCTGCCACTACCCCTTCACAGTTAAAGCCAATTGCGAGAGGCACCTGCGAAAGAAGCACCTCAAAGTGACCAGGAAGGATATAGAGAAGAACATTGAATATGTCACCAGCAATGCCGCTGAGATGGTGGATGCCTTCTGCTCCCCAGACACTGTGTGCAAGCTGTGTGGTGAGGACCTGAAGCATTACCGGGCCCTCCGCATTCACATGAGGACGCACAGCAGCTGCCAGAAGAAGAAGCCCTTTGAGTGCAAGGAGTGTGGCACAGCCTTTTCGGCCAAAAGAAACTGCATTCACCATATCCTCAAGCAGCACTTGCACGTGCAAGAAAGGGAGATTGAGAATTACATCTTAGCGGTGGACTGCAGTGCCCAGGAAAGCCAGACGGACCCTCCTTTATTGGAAGACAGCACTTACATGGACCGTAAGTCCATGACGCCTTTCCTGGAGCCACAAAATGGCTTCTTGCTTGCGACGTCGTCTCACGTTCCCATCAAACTTGAACCTGCGGGCAACTTCCCAATGGATTTTGATGAGCCATTGGATTTCTCTCAGAAGAACAAAAACCTGAGCGCTGTGCAAGTGAAGCAGGAGAACCTATTTGGCTCTTCTCCCCTGTCCCTCTATGACTGTTCCATGGAGCCCATTGACCTGTCCATTCCCAAAGCCCTGAAGAAGGATAAGGATGATGTCCCATGCGAAGCCAGGAATCAAGAGTTGGCTGCTTCTGGGAACAGTGATAAAGCCTATAACTGTCTGCAGTGTCCTTTGGTTTTTGGTGCCAATGGGAACTCAGAGAAAAACAGGGCTGTCCGACATCCCCAGCCACTGAAAGGTTCATTGCATTTGACTGTCCCAATCATTTCCCCGGCTCTCCTTGGCAATTCTGCCTTGCTGAGACCCTTGAGGCCTAAACCACCACCACCACCTCTCTTGCCAAAGCCTCCAGTAACTAAAGATCTGCCACCGCTGGCTTCCATTGCACAGATCATTTCATCTGTGTCTTCTGCTCCCGCTTTGCTGAAAACGGAGGCTGCAGACACCAATGCCAAGGCAGTGAGCAGCTCCACTGGGTGTGACAAATCAGGGAATGCCAAAGCAAAAGTGACAATCGTGACTGCCGTGCAGAGAGACTCCAGCCTGCCCAGTGACCTGAGTCAGGCCTGTGATCCGGAGCAGTCTCCCGTTGCCGATGCCGGGTTGACTAAGAAAAGAGGTAGAAAGAAAGGAACAAAAAATAAGCCTAAACTTAGCAGTGGTGTGGATCTGGAGTCAAGTGGGGAGTTTGCCAGCATAGAGAAGATGCTGGCTACCACAGACACTAATAAATTTAGCCCATTTCTGCAGTCCACTGACAGTTTCAAGGAGGAAAGTGGCAGAAATGGAACAAGTGAGGATGAGAAGGAAACTGCTGAAGATAAGCTGCTGAGAGGGAAGAGGAACGCTTACTCAGACTGCCTGCAAAATATCCCCTGTCCTTACTGTCCTCGAGTCTTTCCATGGGCAAATTCCCTGCAGCGGCACATGCTCACTCACACAGGTAAGAGCACCTTCTGCTCATGGTGGATTGTAGCCCCTGAAGATGTTCCTCATGGAAGGACTTCCCCGTGGAGGAATCTTCCTTCCTTGTTCTCTCTCTGATGTCTGAATGGTATTCTTCATTATTTTGCAAATCCCTACCAGTTGCTGTTGTGTAGTGTTGGTGGTAAATTTTTCAGTAATGGAATAATCTGTTTGCCTTTGCGTGTCAAGGGGGCAAATGAAGCTGCTAAACCCATTTGACTTCAGTGGCATAACTTAGCGTGCCTGGGAAAAGGCTCTGGTTTCAGGTGTTCATTATTGTTTTATCTTAAAGGTGAACATGTGTGTTGAATATTTCATTGTGCTTTAGGTGTTTTGTTTGGCTGCTTCCAGTGGCTCTCTGTTTGCATCAGTAATGATAAAAAGATTAATAGAAATGAGCAAATAAGTATAGAACTGTGGCAGGAAAATAAAATAGTGTAGTGTTTAGCATTTTTTTCCTGGGGTAGCTTTTATTTGACAGCTCAAAGAAGGAGGATCTGAGAAACATCATCCTGAGCATTACATAGTAGCTTACCTTTAGGAAATGTTTCTTCACAGTGCTAGACCACTAAAGGTGGGCTTATGCCCTAAAGCGTGAAGGCATGTATGGAATCTTTAATACTGTGCCACTCTATAAGTAACCTCAAACCTGGTGTAAACAAAAGGAGGTGTTGGGGAGGAGATTTATTCTAGGTTTGGGGTTATTTTTCATTCTTTGCTATAAAGGAAATACTGCGTTGAATGCTGAGCCGATTTGAAGTTCACTCCTTTTTCCACCCACACTGTAATAAAGTAATTAGTAGATTCTCATCCTACTTGAAGAGAGAGAGGACAAAGCTCTACTTGCAGAGTAATTAGTAGATTCTCATCCTTCTTGGAGAGAGAGAGGACAAAGCTCTACTTGCTGTTGCTCCCTTTTAAGTCAGTCACAGTTGTTGATGTTATTTGCTTCATTATGCAATCTCACCTCCTGGCATGAAGAATCAAAGTTTGGGGTGTTCATAAGAAACGTAGGGGACTTGATTGCAGCCTCATAAAAGATAATTTAATATATATATATTTTTTTTAAGGAATTGAGGTTTCCTGAAGCAACTGATTCATGTCTATGCTAAAGAGAGAAACCTGAACAGGTAAAAGAGGTTAGCTAAGAGGTTTAAACGGAATCTGAGCTGTGGAGCAGTCCCTATTACAGTTCGCTCTGGGTGATGTGAGGACGTAACTTGCAAGGTATCAGTGCAACAGTGAGGCTATTGTTTTCTGGCCCACAGAGACCAAACTATTTCATCTTATTAAGCATACAGTTTACTTTCAATGGTGAAGGAGAGCTCTTTATTCATATCAATTGTTTTCTAACACCCTGCTCTCCAAAAAAAATATATAGTTAATGAAGAATTGTTCATGAGACAGAAAACAATAGAGAGGCTTTTCCCAGGCTAAGGGGCTTGGCCTGCTTATTGATGGCAGACTTCCAAGGCAGCAGCACTGGTGTAAAGCCTTAATGAAGACAGGAACATGCACTCGACCATGAGTTATACTGGTAAAACTTGTCTCCCTTACCACCACCGTGCTTGGAAGGAGAGACCATCCTTTCAGAAGGCCTGTGGTGCAATCCCCACAAGGCAGGTGAGCAACTGCGGATGTAGCAGGGCTGGATCCTCGGTGCAGATATAAGATCTTTGGTGATACTGTGGCAGTAATCAGATTCTGGTTGGTGTGCTGTGGCAATGATAATACTGAGCTCTTTCCTAATCATCAACAGGGCAGTGTTGAGGGAGACTTGTTGCTGGAGGACCACTCCACAGCAAGGTTTGGCCTTCAGGCATCTCCTTTCAGGTGACATTAGCACTCCATTTCTAACCTGGGAGTTTACAGCGGCTTCCCTCTGGCAGCAGTGTAGGTGAGGCTTACTGGAGGAGAGAGGGAAAGGTAAGCTAGGAAGGTAGAAGAGATTTAGGCCAGGTAGGTGGTGCCAAAGCAAGCCCTAGGATGCATTCAGGTGGAGGTGGAGCGAGGCCCATGTTATTGTGGTGAGTGTCAGGTGCTGGTGGCATGGGAGGAGTTTGGCAGCTGCGTGACAGATACAGCAGTTTGTTGGGTTTGTGTTCTAGGTGGGCGAATTGGTTTTCTGATGGAGATATTGACAGTGTCATAGTGCAATGCACTGTTTCTGTCCCCACCTATTGCACAGGCAGTGACTTGTTGGTTAGCTCTGTTTTTTAAAAGGAGTTAAGAAAAAATTCTATTCACTAATCTTACTGTAAAGAGAAAAGGGGAACTTTATTGTCTGGGCTTGATGCTGCGCCCTGACCTGGGGAGAGAATCACAGAATCATAGACTGGTTTGGGTTGGAAGGGACCTTAAAGATCATCCAGTTCCAACCCCCCTGCCATCAGCAGGGACACCTTCCACTAGACCAGGTTACTCAAAGCCTCATCCAACCTGGCCTTGAACACTTCCAGGGAGGAGCAGCCACAGCTTCTCTGGGCAACCTGGGCCAGTGTCTGACCACCCTCACAGGAAAGAATTTCTTCCTCAGATCTCATCTCAATCTCCCCTCTTCCAGTTTAAAGCCATTGCCCCTTGATCTATCCCTACCTGCCCTTTGTCAAAAGTCCCTCCCCAGCCTTCCTGCAGCCCCTTCAGGTACTGGAAGGTCACTATAAAATCTCCCTGGAGCCTTCTCTTCTCCAGGCTGAACAGCCCCAACTCTCTCAGCCTGTCCTCACAGGAGAGGTGCTCCAGCCCTTTGATCAGAAGGGGCCAAGAGGCAGATGTCAGTGGCATGCATGTGAGTCCTGGTGATCTGCTTCCAAACTGTGGAAGCATGTGTTGGGTATCTGCTCCATAGGGAATCACTGCAGGCAAGTGGTCCATGCCCCGAGATTTCTGTAGGAGGCTGCTGTCAAAGTAACAACACAGTCATTTGAGCTAAAAAGCGGCAGCTTGCTCTTCTCCGTCCATTTGTAGGGGAAGTTGTTACTGGAGTGATCTGTGTAAGTGGTCTAAGCTGACAATGAGTGAGCATGGTTGAGGAAAAGGAACATCATTTTGAGCGTTTAAGTAGTATCTCTGTATTACCTGTTTTAAGTTACTGTGTTTATACAGACATGAAAAGATTTTTGCAAGTGTGGCTTTCCTGTTCAATTACATTTCAACACAGAGGACTCCTTCCATGCGATGTCAGGATCAGATTTACCTTTTGTGAAAGCTCAAAAACGCACATGCTACCAGGAACTCACATCCCTCGTGCAACCAAAAGTCTCTCTGATGAAAGCTTTCACTCTGCTTATTCTTGCCTCAACACCACTGTGTGTTTTTCAGTTCAAAAGCTTTTCCCTGAAGAAGCACACACCTTCCTCGACAGTTTTTATTTTAATGCAAAGCTCACCAGTGGGGCACTGGGAATTTGGCATCGCTTGGTTTTCTACAATGTCAAACACAGTACCTGTGTTTTGTTTGAACATGCTTGAACACTTGCTTTTAATACTTTCTTTCTCTTGATGTCTTTATTGTTTAATTTACTCTTCTATGTTCAACTCTGTTTGCCTTTCTTCTTTGCTTTTCTCTCCTGCTCTTGTCTTTTTTCATTCTCAGAGCAGCAAGTAAAATGTGCCCTGCAGGTGGTGCAGTTAATTTTGCTGCTTTTATGGCATGTGCATCAGACTAGGTTCAGTATAAAATGAAAATAATAGTCTTTTTGGACATTAACTCGTTATAGATAACCCAAATCTGTTTGCAGAGAATCACTTGAGGGTATTTTCAGAGTGATACTGCCAGATCTTATTTGGCCCAAGATTATTTTTTGCAGAAAGTGAGATTTAATAGCAGAGGAAGGATTTTTGTTTTGTTTTGTTTTGTTTTGTTGTTACAACAGGAATTAACTGGACAAGAGAACATCTATAAACAAAATAAAGCAATAAATAAATAAAATACAGTTACACCTAGCCCACGAACCTGAATGTTTCCTGTTGGTTGGAAAAGTCATGAAAAAAGAAAAAAAAAGGACTGGAGGCATTTTTATTCGTTGCTTTTATGACTTAAGTCAAAGTGAAACTGTAGACATCTTTACTTTTCAACACTTGTCCTTACCATGGTGATAATGTGTTTCCACTAGTAGAACAGTGGCAGGAGGTACCTTAATTAAGGAATGATCTTACATGCTGTGATTATTTGGATGACCCTTTGTATTGAAAAAGACTCCCTTCAATTGACTGGCTTCCACAAAGTGTCCAGCCTAGACTAGTCCTGCTGTGCTGCTAACCAAATTTTACAGTCAGTTCTGAGTCAATATGTAGGCACAGATGTATTTTAATCCAGGCCATGACCTTTCTTACGGGAAAATTTAATAAAAATTCAAATCACATCATTGCATCTTAACTGACTGTTGAGGTCACCCTCCAGTGAATAAGTATATTTTATCAGAAGAGGAGTTGCCTTTAAGGGACAGTACAGGAAGCAGAGAATACTGGTGTTTTGAATGATGTTTTTTGTGCCTTTAAAGGTGACATATTTGGAAAGCTGTGCAGTTGCCATTTGGGAATGGGACTGTAACTTGGGGTAGAAGGATTGGAGTTTGAACAGCAAGCAGGATTTTTGTTTGGGTTTTGAGACCTCCAACTCGGATGTTTTTGTGGAAAGAATAATATCTGTTGTTAAGTATTGGTCTATATGGGAAGTATTTGGTTGATACAAAAGTTTTAACGGCTGAAAATATGAGAAAATTGTGACCTGAGATGCAGGTTGAGTTTCAAGCAATTAATCCCCTAATGACAGCTAATCCTGTCATTGCATGCTTGAGAAGAAATGTGGAAAGGAATTGGGCTATCATGAAGCAAAAGGATTTCTGCTTAACTTTGAAGTTCTGTTTTGTATTTGCATTGTGAATGAAGCCAAATAAAAGTGCAGAAAGTGGTGATACTCGTAACCATAAATTTCTGGTTGACTTAGCAGGCATCTAAAAAGAAAGGGTGACTTGAAAGCCTACAAAAAGCAGTGCCTTGACACTTCTAAAAAGTTGTGTTGATGCTGGAAGAAAAATAAGAGAAAGAAACAGTGCCTGAGATGTCTGCGAGATGTGGGGAATCCCTCCTACGGGTTGAGATGTTAACTAGGACAGAACTAACTTGTGGAAGATTAAAGTGAGAAACATATCCACAATATTGTATCAAAGAGGCTGCTGGCTGAGGAGAGGGGAGGGTTATGTGTGTTCAGAGGTTTTGGCTGTGAGGTGGAAGGTGTGACAAGAGTTGGTCTCCTTTTACAGGTAATTATCCACACAATCTCTTTCTTCGTCATGAAGTCTTGCAGGACTGCTTTCCTCATTGCACTGTGTGATCCTGGCTTTTCTTTCAACGCTTCCTGCACTCAGTCCCGTCCCTTCCCTTGTTCTAGTCATTTAAATGAATTACAGAAACGAAAAACTTTCTCCTGTGAGAAAGTAACTGATTGCTTATTCAACCTGTGGTTCCACTGAACTCAGTGGAAAGATGTTCTTTGATGGAAGTTGTGTCAAATTCATATGGGTACCAGGTATCTCAGGAGAGAGCCTGCTGTTGAGGAGCTTGCAGTCAGGATGTTGTAGTTGGTCACCAAGCAGTAAAGGAGAAAAAGGAAAAAACCCAAAGTTGTCTGGTTTTACACATTAGAAGGACTGATAAATGTACTTTTTTCTTGTGTTGGGCTAAAAGCCCTTCCCCTGTCAAAAATGTGTTGTTGTCTTTTCTACCAAATTTAACAGAATTTGCACAAACCTGGAGTTGCCAGCTGCTACCTGAGGAGAAATGTGCTTATCCCCCAGTCTAAGGAAGAGGATGCTGGGTCTCAGAGGCACGTGCAGGTTTTCCCAGCTGTTCAGAATAGCGAGCCCCAGTTGGGTTTGGTCGGACTTGAACTCTGCAGACCAGCAAAGCCTAAGGACACGAGAAGTGTCCTGCTGCGTTAGAGCGGTGGTACATGCAGCCAAGTGCTCATGTCTCCCATAGTAGCAGTAGGATGTACTATTTAGGGTGAGCATGTGGGCCCAGCCACTTCCTGCGGTCTGTTCCTCTTAACACTCTATCAGCATCCACAACTGCTGCCTTAGGGTTGCGTGTTAGAGGACACATCCCTGCCTGCTCCCTTTACTGTCTGTTTATGGACCTGCTGTCTGCAAGTCTCTGTGCTTGCTTTCTGAACCTGCTGATGCTGTCTGCCTCCAACCTCATCTGGCGTCAGGCTCCAGAAGTTCACTACCTGCTGTGTAAGGAACTATTTTTTAATCTGTTTTCAGCTGATCCCCTGCTAGTTTCAGAGAGCCCCTCTTAGTTCCAGCATTGCAGGATTTGGTGAGTTGCAGTTCTGTGTGTGCCCTCTCAGTTGCCTTCGTGATTTGTAAACCTCAATCATAACACCCTCGTCCCTCCATAATGAGAAGCCTGAGCCTTTCGGGTATCTCCTCGCAGGGCAGCTGCCCCATTGCTTGGATCAGGTTTGCTGTGGGCAACACAACTATCTCCTTCCTGTGGTGTGGAGACCAGAAGGACACACACCACCTGAACTGAGGGTACACCAGGGCTTTACGCAGCAGCGGAGGGACACCCTTGGTCTTGCTCTCAGTAGCCTTGCTCATGGTACCCAGTGGTTCTTGGCTGTAGTTTGGCTGCAGGCCAAGCCAGTGATCCTGGAGAGCTGTCAGCAATGGCTCCAAGACCTCCTGTCTGACTATACCTGCCAGTATCACATTCAGCATCACATAGGCATGTTTTAGATGATTTTTCCAGAGATATTTTGCCTTATATTCATCTGCATTGAAGCTCACCTGCCTTCACATTGCCCCCTCTATTTTGAGAGTTCAGAAGTGAAGGAGATTGATTGTCAGATTATGCAAGGCTTTGTCATAGGCAGGTGAGTGGCATTTAGTCAGAAAGGACAAGCTGACATGAAACCAAGGTTGAGTGCAGTCACTCGGGGGTTTTTTTGTGCTGACCAAATGGGATGGATGCAAGAAGGAAGCTCAGCAGATGGTGGTACATGTCCCTCGCCTGAAAAGTGTTTGCACAAGGGAGCCACTGCTGTAAGGTCTTCACACCTCCAGAAGAGAGAGGGTGACTTTGTCACTTTGAGTCGGTTTCATGGGAGAGTTGAAGTAACAAACCTAAAAGCAGCAAGAAGTCGGCTCCGTGCGTCAGGGTGGTTAAAATTACGAAGGAGTTGTTACTCTCAACCTCGGGGTAGCTGCTGATCAGGTTGCACAAAAGCCTGCACAGGATTTTTCTCTCACATTTCCAAGCCCCGGTTTGTTTGGGAAAGTCTGCTGTCTTCCCAGCCTCTCTCATCCTTTCTTCTTCTTTTAGTACAGCAGGTTGCCTTGCAGTGATTCAGATGTAGTAATACAGGTCTCAGTACTAGTCTGGCATTAAAATCTGCCGTGCTGGGGACATGTTACGACGTGATTTGATCTTGCCTATCATGAAGAGACTTAAGTTGCCTTGTTACCATGTTAACAGCCTGTAACTTCACAGGGCTGTAGCACAGTATCTGGGCTGTCACGTGGGCTCCTCCTGCCTATGCAGACAACAGATGGCTACAGCGTGAGAGTGGAAGGCTCATGTTATGACATGATCCCCTCACAGAACAAAAGTCTGCAGAAAGGGCTCTGAAAGTACTCGCCTCCAACGATTTTCATGGCAGAATGAAACTAAAACATCCTATTTGGGTCTACAGAAAACTTTCTTTGTAGTCAGACGGATCTTAACACAGCTCAGCTGGTCGGTGGGGTGAGGAGGCAAGCGTTTTCTAAAACCACTCAGGTGAACACTGGCACGGCGCATAGGATGAGTAGGACTTTGGTGGAACGTAGATGTTGTTCTTAGCAACCGGCCCTGGGCTGGTCAGAGTGGTTTGACCTGCCCCCAGCAGACAGAGCCTTGGGCCACGGTTGGATAACACAAAGCACTTCTTGGCCATACTGGCTGGACCTGTTCTCAGCTGTTCATCCCCACAGCTGTAGCTGACCCAGCTGCCCAAAAAAAATGCAAAGGGCAAAGGGAGGGACCGGCAGTCGTGAGATCAGTTCCCGGATCTGGCTGGCAGTACCGCCCTCAAAGAGCACATTGATGCAGCTGAGGTGTGGAGTTGGCAGCATCTCCTGGGAGGTGCTGGGGATAGATGCTGTTGAAATTGGCTTTGCTGTCAAATGCTTTGTGTCTTCAAATAGCAGCTTCGGACAGCGAGGAGGGAGCCCAGATCCTGCGCTGTTATAGTTACCGCGTGTGCTTTATAGCACAGTTCAGTGTTTATAACAGGCTTCGCCAAGCGGCTTTTAATCACGGTCCAAAATCATTCAACAGCTTTGGACTTGTGGTCTCCCTCCCTTGTCCAAGAAACGGATTTCAAAATCAGTGGAAGTGAATTAACAATTTGCAACTGTGGCTTACTTTAAAAATGGAGTCACTTCTCTTTCTGTGCTGGTTTTAAAAGGAGGGTGAGTAGCGTGCTCAGGGCTGTACCTGGAAGTGAATAATTGTCCAGATTTCACTGCACACCAGAAGGAAAGGGGGTGAATGGAGATGCTTGGATGGTGTTTGGTCAGCCATAAATGAAGTGAAGCTTTAAGATGAGGTGTAAGACAGGAAGTGCAATTCAGTGGAGTGTCACTGGGAACAAGTTTATAGAGGGTTTCTTTTGGTCCTGTTTTAAAAGCCAAACAAAAAACAGGATGATGGTTTTGAATAGTATTCAGAGACGAGGAGGCTGTGTAAGTGATGTGGCCTGTGCGTGTCCTTGCTGTGTTGAGAGGAATGGCCTGACTAAAGCACCTGAAGCAAACTGATGACATCTTGCCCAGCTTGCAGCAGTCAGACCGGGGGACACCAGTACTGGCAGAGAAGTGTACAACGAAATTGTGGAGCAGCTTAATGAATCGCCCACTTCCATCACATTAGAGCAGCCCTGCCTTTGTCTCCTTAGGGCTTTCTGAATGCTCCCTTCTTGCAACAAAATACAGTTGACAAGGAGAGGTGGGAATGGGTTAAGGGATTATCTCTTACGTAAGACAGAAAGAGACTTTGCTAAGGAAAGATCCCTTTCTTAAAGGGCCTTGCCCCTAACATGAGAGGGTCAAACACAACTGCTCTGTGCTAACTAGGAACTTATTGACCACGTATACTCAACAGTGAATTTTCCAATTTGCATTTAGCAGCATTCATCTTTGCTCTAGATATCTGCCACTCTGTGATCCCTCCAGAAATCATGTGAGCCCTGGGTATAGCAGGGGACTTTCTGTTTTTCCAAACTGTTGTAGCTGTTTGTACCTCTGAACTACATTTGTGGGTATTTCCTAGAGAAACTGCATTTTCAGGGTCAGGCAAAGTTTAACAGCCACTCCAGAATCACAGCTCAGGGTAAAGCAAGAGTTGCTTGGTGCTGAGGGTTGGCCTGAGTGCTACACCTGTTGTTTGGAAGATACTGAGGAGATGGTACAGAACTTGCTGATTGTATTGCTGGCTCTACATCAACCTGCCTTTCTGCTAATGGTGGGATTCACCATAAGCTGAAAGTCTGGGGTTTTTCCCCCCACCCCTTCAATGCAGGTTTCCACTTGGTAGATGCAGTCAGAGCTAGTCCCGAACACTTTTCTTTGTGTCGGTGACTCCAGCTGTGCTCTTGAAGGTACCTTGTGTTAAATGCAAAAAGTGTTCTTTTCCAGAATTGTTTTTCTCCTTTTCCCCCAAATGTATTCAATTCCATTTACTGTAGATAGTCCTTTTCTATCTCAAATGTTTTCATTTCAAAAGGCATGCAGATATGACCGAAGCTCTCTCAACTGTGTGCTAATTAAATAGTTAACCTGTGTGTGTGCATGTGATGTAATGAAGGTGGCTAAATTTTAGTGTTTAGAGTGTTTACAATAAAAATGGATAAAGAGAACCCCCAAATTTTTGCAAGTAGACTCTACAGGTTGGAAAGATGTTCTCCAGTTCATGGGTGGAAGTAGCAGCAGCATTGTGTGAGTGGGTCCAAAAAAAAATCCCAAATTTACTAGACTGCTACCACCTAGTGGTGGTTGGTCTGTTGTAAAATATGAGAAGAGCTGGGGTTATTTCAGTTAACGTAGGGAAAATAGTAAATCATCGGCTCATCTCACTGGTAATGCCAACTGCTTGTACAACATCCATTTCCAGTGCTATGTCTGCCTCAGTTTTGAGCATTATTTATGTGATGGGTTTTCTAACGCTTCTGTCGGGATGTCAGGAGTGTTTGGGAATAAACACTTGCTTTAAAGTCAAAAAATAGTTTCCCGTACAACACCCTGTTTTATCTAATAACTCCTTAGCTCTGCTCTCTATTCCACCTTAGTTCCAGCAAAAAAGAAAACTATGGGAAGACAGAATCAAACCAGCAACCTCCCCACCTTGATCTGTATCTGCTCTTTTGTGTGAAACTTTACACCTTTGGTGTCTCTCTTGATAATTTGGTTTGTGTATGCAGGAAAGCAGTTTACTCCTCTTTCTCTTTTTTTCTTGCCATCTATAAAAGATTAAGCAACTCTTCTGACTGAGCTGAGTGAAAACTGCAACTTGAATGGTAAATAAGACTTCAGGAAAACAGTCTTTTCTTTCCACAGTTCGAAGGAAAAATGATTTTGGCTACAACTATGTAGTGGTTTCTTTCATGCAGGCAGAAAAGTTTTTGGATTCTCAGATGGAGTCCTTGAGGTTTTGCTTATGAATGTATCTCCTGAGAAGTTCATTTTTTCCCAGGAGCTGATGAGGCAGCAGCTGAGCTACCGGTGGTTGCTTCATGTTGCCTTCCTCCATACCTCCTGACCTCCTTGCTTGTCTCCTCTCTCTTCCTTACCTTGCCCATGTTCTTTGACTGCAGTGTCAGAATTGACATCATCAAATAGTGTCACCTTCTTATCCTCGCTTTGGAGGAGCGACACAAACTGTGGTTGTCCATGACAAGGTACTGTATTCTGCTCCCACGATTGCTGAAGAAGTATTGGTGGGTGGGAGCCTTGGCAAACGGACCTCCCCGCTCTTGTCCTCTTGACTCGCTGAGTGTAAATATCTGTGGGATAACAAACGGACCGGAAAGCATTTTACAACCTTAGTAAGTGAAAGATGGGAAAGAGGTGAAAGAAACGGCAGGCCTTTCCCACGCACCTTGCCTTCCTCACCGCCTGGATGCACCATAAATCAGCAAGATTCTGGAAACTGGAATTACCTGTCTGAGAGGAGCTCGGCCTCGTTGGAGGGATGTCCCTTGTGCTGCAGGAGAAGTCCCACACCAGACCCGACGTGGTTGTCATCACAACCGTCGCATTTCCCACACACCTTCGCTGCTCCCCTGCTGCTCTTCCAGTTGGGCTGCAGCAGAGCCGGGCTGATTCTCACCCATCCCCAGAGAGCCGGGGTTTGTGCAAAGCAGCTCGCTTTTTCCCCAGCTACAAAACCAACCGTGCGGGTTGGGGGTAACCACAGAGCAGCTCAGCGAGTCAGGAGCTGCCACTCTACGGCATGCATGGAGTTTCATAAGGGGCCTGTGAAACTTCTCCTTGACAAAGAAGACTTTTGGCAGGTCTGGTTTGTGCAGGTACAGAGGAAGGACGCTCACCCAAGCACGTACACGTGTCAGCACGTTCCTGGCTACATCCCTACCTGAGTTTTGGATGCGTTCATTCAGGGATGGCAGGTGGCTTCAGAAGAGAAAGCCTGTATGCATCCACGCTCCCAGGATCTGAAGCAGTCTCTGCCCTTCCTGAAGGCACTTTGTTTAAACTTCACTTTTGTTTTTCTTGATGTCACCTCATCTGTTTGCCTGTGCTCGTAAGGCAACGTCATTTACCTGTGGACCACCCTATCCCTTGGACTGTATCTGTTGTGAACAGGAAAATGTAATTATGGGCCAGCCACGTGAGAACAACACAACAGCTGGGAAAGGGCCCAGGGCACAGAGGAGAGCAAAAAAGGAGATAGAATTCGGGTACAGTTCATTGAAGGATGAGTATGCCATAAGAAAGGAAAAAAAAAATATTTATTTTAAAATACTGAAAGCAGAATAGGAAAAAGTTAGGGAAAAATAGGGAGAAAGTGGAAAATCATGCGTGATATACAACATGTTGAATATAAAAGTTGTGGCTTTTGCATTTGAGTGTTTTAAAATGTTTTGGTTTTGGTTTTTCTTTTACTTGAGTGCTACTGGTGTGTATATTGCCCTCGTTTGCTTTGCTCCTGATATTTCATGTTGAAAAACCAACTTATTCTGCGCCCACTCTTCTGTTTGGTTAGCAAAGAATTAGAAAACATCTCTCTTGGTACCATAAAAGAGGAGCTCCTTCCATCTCAGCCTACTCTTGTTCTTCTCTCCATCCTAACAGAGCTCACATGGTTTCCTGTCCCACTCCTTAATGAGCCCACTCCATGCTGTGCTTGAAGTCTTTGGCCTGTCTAAGGCATGTCCCCTTGGGGGAGCATTTCCTGATGGGATGGGGTGGCCCACACCTGCCAGGAGGTGCCCCCCACTTTGTTGATGATGAGCACTGATGGCAGGGGGTACAGCAGTCATTTTAGGTGTTTTCTGTTGGTTGGCTCAGACCTGCTCTGCCACTCTGCTTTTGTCTCTTCATCCATCATCCACAGGTATGTCTTTGTGATGGTGGCAACCAAAGGCTGCTGGGGAGGAAACTCCTCATGCCTGTTGTTTCCCTTCCCTCCTGCCCTTAGCCTAAAGGGAGCGGTGATGACCCAGTTGGTTCAGCTCTGGTGGAAAAGGCCCTGGTCACTGCACGGCCGTGTGAGTGTTAGGGCTGTGCAAGGGCTGGGGTGGGAGTGGGTGGCCAGGGAAGGATGAAGACTTTCAGCTGCAGCGAGGAGTCACATCGGTTGCTATTGATCCTTCCTTTCACCCCCACTCCCAGGCCAAAGAGAGGCAGTGCCGATGAGAGCCAGATGCCCTTGTCCTGCCCCCAAACCCAAGAACCCATAGGCCCGATTCCTTTTCAGAAACATCCCCTGTGTAGCTGGAGCCTGGATTTGGCGCTGGGCTCACTCTCTTGGCTGCACCGGTGGCTGTGAGCATCCAGGAGCACCACACGTGGGCCCGGCTCCTCATATGTGCCTGGCTCCCATTTCTCTGGGTTGTGGAGCAGTGCTTCCCCTTAATTATTATGCATCAGCATTTCAGCTTAATTTTCAGAAATTACTTCTTTTGGTTTATAATGCCTTTTCCCTTTTATTTTTTTTTTCCTTAATATAGCCAAGAGATAATCGATGAGTCAAAAGAGAGAATTGAAATGCAGATTCGTAGGGCGCTTGTAGGTGACCTTTATTTTCAGATGCCCACTTCCTCAAATTCTCCAGCATTACACACAGATTATGGCTCAGTTGCATGTTTTAATGGGCAGATAATTAGATGAACAATGAACTTTGGGGAAAGCTTTTGTGTAATCCACTTTCTATGCAAATAATCTGTTTTGATTAAAAGGTGAGGTTTGGTTTTTTTTTGACAGGTCACTCCTCCCCCCCTTCCACTCCCCCCCCAAAAAAGTGTATAGATGATTAGGCTTTATTAAGTGATTGTTGACAATTACTGGAAATGCTGCTTAGCTTTGACATTTGTTTAATGGCCATGTATTATTTGTGCAAGGAGATGGGGCTGATGCAAGTTATGTTGCATTCAAACTGCTAAGTGCCTGAGAACTATCTTATCGTCTGTCATGACTCCTTGCTTATGAAAAAAGCCTGTAATAGGAGATCTAGGCAATTGGGAGGCAAGCCCATGTTGTACTACATCAACTGGAGAACTTACACTGCTTTACTGGAGTTTCTAAATCCCTGTAGTTACTCAGCAGCTATCAGGCTTGCAGATGAATGCTGAAACGCCCATGAAGTTGTGTGCTCCCTTGGCTACATGCTGTCAACAAGAAGGGCATCGGGGGGAGGACTTAAAGCAGGGGAGGTTTCTGCTTTCAGAAAACACAACTTGCTAAGTTCATGTCCTGGAACAGTTGCTGGAAAGTGGCACTGGGGGTGCAGCTACACACTGTGCATCATTGTCAGCTTTGGCCTCCAGATCCACTCTGGTTTGTTTCCCATTTACACGTACACTAGTTGTATAGAGCTTGGGAAGGGGCACAGCTCCAGCTCTGTTCTCCTTAAGCGCCTTATCTTATTTTTTTCAACACATGTCTTCAGCAAATGTTAGTGCTACAAACTGATAGGGAAGCAGAGGAGGTCACTCAGATCTTAGGTGGGTTTTGCCTTCTTTTTTGGGCCAACTGTGAAACAACAAAGGGCGCTGCCCATTGCTGCGTCTTGGCTTTGATGTTTTGGTTCCAGGTAGTATCAACATAGCAAAGAGTGTGAGTCAAAGACCCACCACATGTGGACAAAACTTTTCATCTTTTGCTTAATATGACGTATACTCAACTTTTTAAACTGACTTGTGTGTTACTGTCTGCACTAACCTTTAACCTTTAATTGTATCAGTTGGTTGCATGAGGCCTTTCCATTCCCTTTGAAAAGTGTTTCGCGCTACTTATAGTTTATAAGTTAGTTTGATTGATATGTGGTTGTGTATTACTTCCATCTATACCTAAATTTCAGACATGAAATATTCTAAATACTACAACCACGTGCCTCTGGTACGGTGTATTTGTGATAGTAGCGATCTCCACTCTTCTTTGCTGTCTCAGCATTTCGTGTTCTTTGGTAAAATGGATTATATTAAAAGTGACTTCAAGAAACTGCCAAGGAAGTGAGTGTATTTTGGAAAAGATTACAGAAGATTGTTACAGATTTTTTATCATCTTGCTAATGGGGTTCTGAGGTGTTTTGATCTCTTTTTCAGCTGTCCTGTGCTGTGTCACAGATAAAAGGAACGGATGTTGGGACACTTGATGAGAAGCGATGCTCGCGGGTCTGTGCGCAGCCGTGCCGCTGGTAGTGGTGAATTAGCAGGGAGCATCCCTCTGACAGTTCCTCTCTGTTTGCTTGCAGACAGCCAGTCTGATGCGGAGACACTAGCTGCAGGAAACGAAGTCTTGGACCTGACCTCCTGCGAGAAGGAACAGCCAGAGGAAATAACAGAGCTACCAGAGAGCGAGTGCAGCCCCAAGGAGGAGCAAAAGGCTGACTCCCCTCCAGAAGAAGAGGATGCCGAAGAAAAAGCGGATGGATATGAAGAGGGCCCTGAGGAAGATTCTGTAAGTAACAAAAGTCTTGACCTCAATTTTGCCAGCAAATTAATGGACTTCAAGCTGGCAGAGAGTGACCAGAGTGCAGGCAGCAGTTCTCAGACTGAAAGGAAACATGCCTGTGACATTTGTGGCAAAACCTTCAAGTTTGCTGGCACTCTTAGCCGTCACAAAAAGGCCCACACTCGTGAGGACAGAAAGGATGAAAGGAGCAGTGAGGATGAAAGCAAAAGCATTCAGAATGATGCAGGAGCTCCCTTGATGCAGGACTCTGGTCTTGAGCAGGAAGAGTCTCCGATGGACTTGAAGGTAGTGGAGTCTCCTGTGGACTGTGAGGCAACAGGAAAGGAGAATGAAGAGAGCGAAAGCGTTTCTGAGGGGGAAGGCACAGAGAGAAAGTCCACTGAGAAGAGCAGTGATGACACAAAACCAAAGACTGATGGGGCTAAGAGTACTGCAAAAGCAGACAAAAGAAAGAAAGTCTGTACTGTGTGCAACAAGCGTTTCTGGTCTCTGCAAGATCTGACGCGACATATGCGGTCTCATACAGGTAAGAGGAGGCTTGAGGGCAGAACAGATTACGAGCAGGTCTGCCACCAGACTGAGGCATCTGCTCTGTAGGTGCACAATTGCTGCTAGCACTTGAGGTTGGAGACACTGTTTTTAGTCCTACAGGTATCTGTGAGGTGTCTTCTCTGCCCCAGTCCCCCGTGCTGCATACACAGCCTGTCGAGGGAGCGGGAATTGTCAGCACTGCCTTATCTTCAATTCCCAAAGTGTTTTTCCCCATGCCTGCTTGCAGAGTTTAGAGGTCAGGGCAAGTATGGAGATCCCTGGGCAGTTGTTCTGCCCAGCTTCTGACTCCTTTCTTGTCATATACATATGGCTCTACCTCTTCCCAGTATTTTGGCGAACAGTGGAGCGACCTGGCAATGTATGATAAGACTTAATCTCTGAGTGAAGGTTTAGAGAGAGAGAGTCTGGTTTTGTCTGATTATCTAAGCCTGGTACTGCAGTGTGCTGGTGATCTGCGTGACCTGCTGCTTGAGTGAAAGGCAAAGCTACAGTAGGCACGCTGCTCTTCTTCCAGGCTTGGGCAGGGAGAGTGCAACACAGGTAGTAAAACACTTGTCTGATGTCTTGACTCAACAGTTAAAAATATGTGGGATCGCTTTGTGCGATCCACAGTTTGCAGCAGTACCGTGCAAAAGAGATGGAGCCGTGAGCCAGCTCAAAGGTGAATTAATCATTCATCCTTATTAATGTATCCTTATTAATTATGCATTTTCCCTGTCAGCAAACTGCTCTGACATGGGAAGACTGGTGCGGTTTGACATTTTGTATCTTTTGAAGGTGCTCTCTGCTGAAGACAAGGTCTTGGTGTGATTAACAAAATATTTTTGCTGTAATTGGCGGTGATGTTTAATAAACTACACCAAAGACAAGTGCCTTAACCAAAATTTTTATCCTTCATAATAATAATAAAAATTGACCAAGTACTGAGCTTTAACTCCAGCTGGTGCACTGGTGTGTGCCCGTGGAGATTCCCATACTGTGTGTTTTAATTGTTTTCATTGCATGCTGAGCTATGCGGGCCTTGTCAGTACTTTTTTTTCCCATTTGTTTCTCTACTTGACACGGGAGGATGTTTTAACACAGAGTAGATGTTGAATAGTAACCTGGGTCAGTGCTTTCTTCAGATTTAATTAATGTCAATAGCACTTATCCTCACTGTTAAATCAATGCATTTTCAGCTGAGGGTTTTGCCTCAATACTGTGGGCTGACTCTCCTCCTTCCCTCCTTCCCACTTGTTCAGGTATATTGACAAAACACTTTGGTTTTAACATGTGGGGTTTTTTAAAGATAACTGTAAGGTTTGGGAATTTCTTTACTCAGAAGAGAAACATTTGGGCCACACCAAAGCATACAAGAAACCTCTGCCTGCCTAACTGAATGGCATTGGGACTGGAAATGGTTGTGGGGTGCTCGCGTGCCACCTGCCCACACGCAGGCTGAGCCACGGGGCTGCTTCGGCCACAGCCAAGTGACGGATGGGCAAAGGCTGTCGGCCAAAAAATGCTCCCAGGAGTTGTGTCCTCCCTTGATAGCAGATACCTGAGCAGGGCACCGGAGAGAAATGCTTCTGAGAAGCGTCAGGGACAGCAGGACCTACCTGCACGGTTCAGCCAGGCACCTCAAGTCTGTAATTGCTTTTCTTTTAACGATCTCAAGTGTTATTACAAGTGAGAAATGAGCCGCCAGTGTCTTGTTCTCTATGCTCATTGGCACGAGATGGTGTCTTGATGGAATTGAAGCGCTAAAAGATCTTTAATAGGCACAATAGGAAGCGGAGAATGAAGTGGTCAGGGTGGGACCTTTGGTTCTTCAGGGCAGACCGCACCTTGGGGCAGTGTGCTTGGTTGGAACTTTGGGGGAATTTTGTCTGTGGGGCTGTGGTTGTTTTGTTTTCTGATGAGCTCATGCTTAGGAAAGTAGTCACGCATTTCAGGTGTGAAAAGCAGCTCTGAGATCAGAGCAGACAACCTGTTGATTACAGCATAGGATGCCTGCAGCTGTTCTGTGCCTTAAGATTGCAAAATAAGAGGAAGAACTTCAGAACAAGTAGCAGTCTGGGATGGCTGTGAAGAGGTTTTTCAGGGGCTTTCACATGTCACTCCTGTCTGAAAGCACCAGTGGGCTGAGAAACACCAGCAGCTCTGTCAGTAACATCCCGAGGCAAGCATTTTTCACTCGGTCGGTGAATTTTGATCACCTCTAACAGACACCTTCCTGTGTCCCATGGATGCCTGAGAACTCTAGGTCCTTTAGCTGCTCTGTGGCTGTTTTGAAATGTGGTGATACTGTCTTCTGCTTGACAGACAGAGGGGGGGTGCTGTGGCAAGGGTAATTCCTGACAGTTTCTCTTTGACTTTGGTGATTAACTTGTGCGTTTCGTGCTTGCCTGTCTGTCAGCCTCTAAGAGAGAGGGAGATGTTTTCTCATCTGCTGTTCAGTTCAGTTTTTAAGCACTGTTGACCAGAGCTGCCTGGGCAGTATCCTCATCCTTCCATCTCAAGTCCTCTCTCTCCACATGTATCAGGGGCTGACCTGCAGCAGGGAACACCCGTCCGTGGTGGGCTGGTTTCACAAAGGCTTTTGAACTCCAGAGGATGACTGCAAACTTCTTCCAGAAAAGTTGCTGACTAGATTAGATGGGATGCTAACGAGCACCTGGGGATTATGGTCTTCTTCCCTCCTTAGCACAGGGCCCATTCCAAGCTTGTAGAAATCTCAAGACAGTTTAGAAACAAGAAGGAGGTGCGTTTGTGACCTTACAGCTGACTTTGTATTTTAATTCTCTTCTAGGTGAGAGACCGTACAAGTGTCAAACCTGTGAACGGACCTTCACTCTGAAACACAGCCTGGTTCGTCACCAGCGCATACACCAGAAAGTCAAAAATGCTCGAAACCACGGGAAGGAGAGCGACAAGGAGGAAACCCAGTCCAGGTGTGGAGAAGACAGTGAAAATGAGTCCAGCCACAGCGGCACCAACCCCATCTCAGAAAATGAGTGCGACTCCGCGGGGGGCGTGGGCAGCCATACATCCCTCATGGGAAGCCGAAAAGAGTCCCTGGCTGGCACGGCCAAGGAGTCCCCCTGCAGAGAGGAGAGGCCCAGCGGGCAAGGAGCCGGCACCTGCCTCGCAGAGCCCACCAAGAGTGCACAGAAACAGACAGCAAAAGACCAGGAACCTCGGGGTAGCTCTGAGCACGAGAGGCCCTCGGGTTTCTTTCAAGACTTGCTGGAGATGCACAACAGAAAGTCTCCCATGAATCACATCCTTGCCTCTGCAGACAGTGCGCCTCAGCTCTTGGGGGTCGAGTGACTTTGTTAGGAGGTTGGACCTGTCCCAGCACGCAAACTGAAGCCAGCAGAGCAAGGTTTCCGGAGTCTTTGTTTTTGGAAGAGCGACCGACAGCTGTGGGGAGAGTATGGCAGACGGGATGCGGTGCCATATGCCTTTCAGTATAATAATGCAAGAGACTACAGTATATACTGATTTGAGTGCCTTACTACTTTATTAGATCTTTTGGTATCATAGATTTTTTTTTTTTTCCAAAAATGATTTTTTTTTAATATTTTAATGAATTATTTGGAGAGGACCTTTTTCATTTAAGCATTAATGTTACCTTTTGTATTGGTGTGCGTGAGCTTGTTCTTGTATATCTGTGATAGTCGCTGTGTTTGTTCTCTGAGCTGGAAATGGGGGCAGTGGGGGTGGGAGGCCCTTGGATACCACAGCCAATAACTGGAAAAAAATTATGTGAATTTCATATGAAATAGTCAGAGGAAATGCAGATGAGATGTTGATTTATTGTTTTTTCTCAGTAGACGTTCTTGCATTTGCCACATGGTGGAGCATTAAGCCTGTTCCAGGCCTGAACAACGTGGCAGTTGAAGGTCTTCAAAGTGGTTCAAGCCAAAAGCAGGAAACAAAACGAAAATTTCAACCTCACGCTTGCTTCCACTTTTCAGCATTAGAAAATGGTCTTCTAAATCCTAAGGGGATTTTTCTGGCCGTCGTGGACTGAGCGTGTATACAGAGAAGAGTTACATAGCAACGTAACCTTATGGAAATTATGCACCCGCTGTTATATATGTTTGATTTGCTTCAGTATATTATTATTATTATTTTATTATTATTTTATAAATCCATCAGTTCGCTTTGTCTCTGCAGTCAGCAGAAACCAATGGGCAATATTTGCCCACGCATATGTATCACGCAGCTTGGATCCCCTCTCGAAATGTTTTTGACTTAAAACGCTTTCACCGGCTCCTCTTCTTATGTTGCAGCTCTTCTACTGTACTTTAAATGAAACCCTTTTCCTCTGACCCGAGAGTCAAACGGAGGCCAGCAAGGTATCGTCACACCCCTGCAGGGGAACATCTCACTCGTGGTGGGGTGCGAGCGAGCGCGTGCGTGTGGGTGCGTGTGCGTGTGTGTTGGGGGGAGAAGCGTGCGAGAACGGGGCTGTGTGAGGCCCCTCCCGGGTGCATTAGGAAGGCACTGCGAGTACTAGGTTAGTCTTGTGGCAATCACACCCGTGTGTTCCTTCAAAGAGCAAAGTTCTTCCGTCTTCCAGTTGAAAGCAAGCGAGAGAGAAAATGCGAGCCTTACCGTCATCTTGCTACTGTCATGTTCTAGAGCAAGAAAATACTACTGGTAATAAAACTACAGATATAAGACATGTTAAAAATAAATAAAATAAATAAATTAAAAAAAAAAAAAATTCTTCCTGAGATTTTGGGGTTGATGCTTGAAGACTTGAGGTGTGTGTCTAAATTTCATATCAATAATTTAACCCCTTTAATGCTGGCAGCTGGAATTTCTCCGTCAAAGGCTCCTGTTGCCGGCAACAGGTGACGCTCCAGCCACCAATATTGAAGGGGTTTAAGCGAAATGTATCCTACTGTAGCTGCGCATTTTTAGGAGTGCTCAGCGTTTGTTGTTGTTGTTGTTGTTATTGTCGTCCTTGTCATTGTTGTTGTCGTTATTGTTGTTTTGTTAATTGTCCTTCAGTCATGACCTCTGGGACAGACAGAGCCATAATAGCATTGCCGGAGCCTCACTGTGCTATTCCATCACCGCAGCCCAGCCCAGCCCCGCACTGTCACCCTCCTTCCCTCCCTCCCCTCCTTGCAGAATCGCTTTTCCTGCTCTCACCAGACATGGAGGAAGTGGGCCTTGGACCCCATCTATATTATATAATATATATATATCTATATATATCTATCTCCCAGTTACGTAAGCGGATGTGCTACATACCATACAGGTTGCTTATAAAGCAACATTCATGCATACAGCAGGCAAATAAATGGATTCTGACATGCTGCATTACTCTACCAATACTTCCAGTCACATTTGTTACATGAGGTTCCAGCCTGAGCACTGCCAGCCTGCAGAAGAGAGAAGCAGGAGCAACACAGGTGCTCCTGTTACCGAAGAGAAATGTTCTCGAGTAATATTCTTGCAAATAGAATAAGAAAAAAAAAAATGGTTGAGGTATATGTGATTTCTATTTTTTGTTTTGGTTTGTTTTGTTTTTAAATAGGTTTCCACTACAGAACATTACTGTGAGATTTTGATGATCATTTCCACTCCACCTTCAAGGTCAGGAATGATTCATTTTGAAACTCTACCCAGGTGCATTCTACTTAATTAAAACCAGTTCACACATCCCTTAAATTGTTATTACTATTATAATTATAATAATTATTATTATTGTTATTATTTTGGGGTATTTTTTGGTTTTTGTCA